>NC_056731.1:1971164698-1971192198 GCF_019279795.1 Protopterus annectens
TAGCTAAGATTAATATTTTTATTGCATCACCTTTCATCTGTTTATGGTCCTGATGCATTTTTAAATTTAAAAACTTACTCTATTATCTCTGATTGTTCAATTTAGCATTAGAAGAGGCTTCTCTTCCCTTTTTTCTCCTTTTCCATTGCATTATTGCAGGGGCCCTGATCTGTGGCAATGTGTATCTAACAAGTCATTTCAAAAGGATTTCACTGGTATTTTTCTTTTAGCACTTCTTTCATAGATTTTGTTTTCATGTCTCCTTGTTTGTGCCTCCTTTTTTCCTTTCGCTCACTAGCTTTCTGCTTAGAGTAATGGATTTCCTCAGATGGTATTGCATGACTTAAACAGAGTTTACTATAAGCTGTTTCAAGTTTTCTCTTTTTCTTATCCCATGTCTACCTATTAGCATTCCATACTTGTGCACTATGTAAAATACACTAGCCTTGAGCTTTCCCATAATTCAGTGGGGCCACGTACCTCGTAGAGTATCATAATTTATTCTCAAATACTCCGAAATGCATCTCAGTGGAACTATGTTTGTGGTACAACCTAAACTGTAGTGAGTTCAGTTTACTGTTTTAGTTACTTAATGATTACTCTGTCTGCTAGAGTCATGAATGCCTGCACTAAGTGCACAGCATTCTGGGTGAACAGACAATACAAGCATAACTCCCTCCTTCTTCCTTCTATTAGTTTTTATACTGATTCTCTTACAGCCTTAAATAGCAAGGGAGATTCAAAATGTTTACCACAAAGTATAGTCTGTGTGTTCACTTAATGTAATCCTTCTGAACTGACTAGAAATGACAGGCGATGTTGTAGGGGTGTTGTTGAATGCTGATCATATACACTTAGTGCCGGCGTTCATGAATCTGCCCTTCTGACTTTTCATTACTTTTGTTTACTTTCTGTATCCGGTTTAGTTTTCCGTATGTCAGTCAGCATTCAGTGTGCAATCTGCACAGTTATAGAAAGAACACAATACTTAAAGGGTTTCATCTTGCCTATGTGTTACCTCTGATAGTGGATAACATGTACTAATGCACATCGTTAACCATGTAGCATTCTTCTTCTTCTCATTTGGCTTTTCCCGTTAGGGGTCACCACAATGGAACATCAGTCTTCAGAGCAATTAGCGGTTGAGTTTTACTGTGTTGAGTCATCAACTTGGTGCCCAACCTTCCACAGAAGGCACACACATACATACTGTGACACCTAGGGCCAATTTAACATGTCCAATCCACCTGCAGCCTGTCTTGGGAAGGTGGAACGAAACCAGAGCACCCAGAGGAAACCCACGTGAGCGCAGTCTCCACACAGAAGACATCCCAGGTGCGAATCAAATGAGAGAATCTCTTGCTGTGAGGCGACAGCATTAACTGCTGCCCCACTGTGCTTCCCATTGTTTGGCATGTAGCATAATACCATAAAATGCTTGTATTAATAGTCGAAATATTTCTTCAGTGAATACTTTGTATTGGTCAACAAATATAAAATAAATAAATAAAATAAATAAACTTGCCATACAGCCAAACACATGACCTGTTTTATTAACTTAGCTTTTGGTATCCTATATTTCCTGAGTAATCCATTATATTTATCACTACTTTCTTATGTCTGTATTTTCTTTTACAGTAATTGGTATATATTTATGTATTTATGTATGCATTTATTTATTTATTTTATCATATAGGAGCATTGGAACACTAGGGTTCCTTTTTAGTCATAGCCTACTTTCAGAATGTGAAACTATACAAACATATATAAGAGGTAGAAAAATATGAACAGAGAAAGTGATTATAGAAGTTAGAAAAATGCAATAATTAAATGTCAACCAGAAACACAATCCAACTCTAGTCTATCTGTTAAATCTTAGAAACCTTGGACAGATAACTCAGCTCTCCAAATTATCACAGAATATACAGATTTTTGCCTCACATTTTTGGTCTGTTCATAGGTGTGTGCTAGACTAATGCCCCTGGAGCCTTTACAAGCATAGGCCATAGGATTACCCTGGCATCATGCCAGCCGACCTTAGTTCCCAGTTCCTCTGTCAAGTAGAACCACTGGAGTAATCCCTGCAGTGAATTTTCTGTTTCCCACCCACTCATCAAGATCCCCCTTGAAGAGGGCCAGTGAGGTGCTCTGTTTGACATGTATGGGAAGTCTGTTCCATAGCATGGGCAGTCTCTGGGTTATGAACCTGTCCCTCCAGCATGTTCTGTTGATTGTGGTAATGAGGTTGAGGTCTCTGGAGTATGTGGTGTGAGGGATTGGGATTTCTTTAGATGTAGCATTTTTAACAGAGCTGAGTCAGACGTGGCTTTGTAAGTCAACAGAGATCGCCTCTAAGTAGGCGATATGAGACAGAAAATAGTTTGGAGTTTTTTGAGTCTGTCCATATAGGTCAAGTGTTTAAGGCCTAGAATCCTATTTGTGAGGTACTTTTGTGGCCTCTCCAGTTGTTGCAGGTGTCTAGTGAGGTACATGCCAAATGGGGCATTGTACGCAATGGTTGGCCTAATGATGGAAGAGTAGAGGGAGACAATGACCTCTTTCTTCCTGGATGCAAAGCCCATAGTAATGAGATGTGCTACATAGAAGAACTTTCTGACCACAATGGCAATGTGGTGGTCGAAAGAGAGGTTGCTGTCAGCCTGTGTTCCCAGATCTCTTATAACGCCTTCTGTGTTCAGTGGACTACCATTGATGTGCTAATTCATGGGAACTGGGTTTTTCCCAAAGGGTATGACGACACATTTTTTGGCATTGAGAATTAAGGCCATGGTTCTGACACCAGTCGTTGGTCTCAGTGATGCCTTTCTCTGGGAAGTCAACATCCCCTGGGGAGTTAATTATGGCTCCCAACTTGCAATCGTCTGCTAACTTTGTCAGCCAGATTGCCTTCATGTTGGCCTGGACTTCAAAGAAGTAGATACCAAACAGGAGAGGACCCAGGACTGAACCCTGTGAGACTCCACTCCTGACTGGTCAGCAGTCTGACTTGGAGTCAGCTACTTTCACACTGTCGGTTCTATCTGTGAGCCTGTTTGCAACCCACCTAGTGATATAGGGGTTGATGCCTAGCTTAATGAGTTTTTCTATGATTCCTGAGTGGGGAATGATGTCAAAGGCCTTGGCCAGATCAAGGTGACTGACTCAAAGAAGTCGAGCAAGTTGAGCAGACATGATCTACCCTTCACAAAACCAAACTTTGTGGGATCCAGAGTTTGGAGATTCCCTATATCCTTGTTTATTATGTCCATGGTGATGCATTCCATAGCTTTGCATATCACTCGTTAGGCTAATGGAGCGCTAGTTCCCAGGGTTTGTAGTCACTCCTCATTTGTGGAGAGGGATGAATGTAGCAGTGCATGATTCAGTAGGGACAACGCCTGATGTGAAGCTGTGAATGAATAGGGCACACAGGTGAAGTGCAGTTTCACTCTGTAGTTCATGTAGCACACAGCCAGGGATATTGTCAGGTCCCATAGAAGCTGTATTCTTGGCCTTGGGCAGTTTTTTTTTAACCTGTGCAGCAGTAATATTGGGTGCCTGGCAATCTAGTGTTAATGTGATAGGTCCTTTGGGAGGGGAGTGATGGGTAAAGTTGGCACTGAATCTGTTGGCCAGTATATTGGCAATATCTGTTGGCTCAGTATAGGAGGTACCATTGTGCGGAAGCTCAGAGCAATTCTGGGAATTGTCATAGAGATTCTTTACATAACTATAGAAGGCCTTGTGCTTGTCTTTACTATCTGCTGCAATTCTGTTTTCATGGCTAGCTTTACAGGATTTGATGAGGGATCTCAACTTTTTGTTGAGGCTGATAAGGGAGTTTTTCCAGTATTAGGACATCACCTTATTCCTCATATAGGTTCATAGATAGATTAGTACTAGGCTAACTGCCCTTGCAAGCCATTTTAAGCCTAGCCAATTATCCCCTGTGAGATTCAAACCCTGTACCTTGTGTTTATAAGGCAAACACCTTAACCATTAAGCCACCCTCCCAACCCCCATCAATTTCCTACTTATGTTGTAGAGTTTGTTTATGGCAGGGGACCCCCAGACTGGCTTCCTATTTTTGGAGGAGAGCATCTCGGTTCCATCAGGTATGGCGAAATCCATGCATTTGTGTACGTGTTCGTACAGTGCACTGGTGAATGATTCGGTGGTATGATGGGTGCCATGAAGTTTGCCACCTCTGTTTTTAGTAGCCCAAAGTTAGCTTTCGAGAAGTTTTTCATGGTGATTACCTCTGTGTGTGTGTGTGGGGGGGGGGGGGTGTGAGAGGGATGTGGATTTTCAAGGCGTTTAGTTTGTGGTCGGACCACACTAGGGAGGAGTTGACTATTGGTGTAGAGCAATGTTCGCCCATGTTAGTAATGACCAGGTCAAGGATGTTGCTAGCTCTAGTAGGGGTACAAACGAGCTGGTCCAGGGCATTGGAATTAATGTATTCCAGGAAACGTTGGGCAAGTGGTACATGAGTAGTTTTCCCAGTTATTGGAGGAATATTTGAAGTCGCCCAGTATGAGAGTGTTAGGTTGGACCCTAATATTCTCCAGGGTGCTTAGGAAAGTGGAGTGTGAGTCTTGGGACATGGTTGGGGACCTATAACAGGCTACGGCCTGAATCGCTGTCTTACCCAATGTTAGCTGCACCTGAAGTATCTCTGATGCATTATGTTGGGCTACCAGTCTGGAGGTATGCGCATCCTTTATTAATATGGAAATACCACTGCCTTTGGAGCTTCGGTCAAAGTACTGGGGCCAAAAGGTGTGGAATGAGTTATAGCCTGGTAGTGCTGGAGTGCTTTCTGCTGCCTTGAACCAGGTCTCTGTTAAAGCACAGATTTCGATGTTCTCCATTTTATGGAGTGCTTCGAGCGAGTGCATTTTGAAATTTAGACTTTTAGCATTGAACAGCATGACCCTCAGATTGCATTTGTTTGTAGCTCTTATGGTGGTAATTTGGTCTTTTGAACACTGTGTAAAAAAGGCACTATAGGGGTGGCAAGAGCTTTGGCCAGTATCCGGAAGCCCAGGGATGGCAGATTCATGCCATCTCTGACAAAGCATCGAGGTCTGTCATTCAGATCATCCCAGGCAGACAGATAATGGATCCCCTTAGAATGACACCAGAGACTTAACCAATTGTTGAAATCAATAATTTTCTGCTTGTACTGTGGTATCAGTCTGGGTGATGGTAGGATGCTGCTCAGGGCTAGGGTCATACCCGCCTGGGCTACATAATCCAAGAGTTCCTCTATGTCTTTTTTCTTGTAGTCCAGGGAGATACATCTCAGGTCATTCACACCCACATGTACAATGACAAAGTCCTATTTGGACCTGTTGTTGCGGAACCTGAGTGCATGCGTTATGTGGCGAATCCTGGCACCTGACAGGCAGCGGACTGTTACCTTCTCATTATTCAAACTAGTGAGTGGGACATTAGTGTGCCTCACTATCGAGTCACCTATGACTAGCAATGTTGGGCATGCTGTTTTGCCGTAGGGGCTTTGGTTGAGTGTCACACTGTTTAGGAGAGATATGTCTCTTGTGATTTAGTGTTGTGTTGTGGTGGTGGAGTGTGTTTCTGCCTTGGAGGTCTCTGCTGTTTGGATAGATTTGTATTGAGACCAACTATGAAGGTGGGTGTCTGATTTGTGTTTTTATGTGAAGGCAGTGCCGGTGTGTGCTTTGGAGGGCTGTATGTTCCATGTGGTGTGGTGCAAGTGTTGACCTTCTCCTCTTCACCAGCTATTCCATTCTTGGCTGGAGAGTGAGTAGCTTCCAGTTTGGATATATAAGTGCATGTCTTGCAAGTCTGAGTGTTAGGAGGTAAGAGGAGAGGGTTGTCGGTGTACATGAGGCAGTTGATATATTGCCTCAGGATTCCCAAGTTCATAGGAGAAAGCACAGGGAACTGACATTTAGACATGCTTGGAGGGGTGGCCATTAACAATAATTACTGGAGCTGTTTCCTTGTAGAATGTTTAGTGCTGGTAGCACTTTTGTGTGCTACAGTAATTGCTGCAAGACGTCTGGTAAAGTACTAGACTAATAAGCTAGTAAAAGTGCAGTAGAGGAGAGAACTAGCAGATCTAAGGGAAAAGTTGAAGAGCAGACTTAGGCACCACTCAGAAACTTACAAACAGTCCTGGATACAGCAAATCTGTATCTGGACTAGACTACTTACAGGAAAGGCGGGAAAAAAGTGCAAATGAGGGTGCTTAAACCCGAAAGTTGAAAGAGATGGAAAGACTGCCCAAACAGCCAATCAGCTACAACCTCAGGGCCAGAAACTACTCCTCTTTTGGTAGATAGGCTACCTAGTGCTTACCACACCCACTGACAAGCTAGAAGGCTTCCCTCTGACACAGAAAGGCTTATGGGGCTCAGAAGCTTACAAACAGTCCTGGATACAGCAAATTTGTATCTGGACTAGACTAGTTATAGGAAAGGTGGGAAACAAGCGCAAATGCAGGATTTCAAATCAGAAAGTTGATATAGATTGAAAAAAACTGCTCAAACGGCCAGTGAACTACAATTTCTTGGGCAGAAACCAATCCTCTTGTGGTAGATAGGCTACCTAGTGCTTACATTTTTGTTTTCTGGCAGACTGTTGACAAATCATTGAGGATGGAAGTCAGAAAATAACGACAGACTTTTGAGTTTCAGACTTCATACCCTTCAGAAAATTCATGCTAATGAAAAACGTGTTATTTTATCAACTTTCTAAGTTTTAAAAGCAATATTCAAAAATTGGCCCTATTTTTAGCCTTTGACCCCAGTCTTGCTCTAACAGATTGAGAGGTATGCTTACACAGTCTAAATATAACATTGCTAGCAGGGTTTACTTGCATATGACTGAGCGACCGATGGTCGAAACTCGGTTTCCATGAACCTATATGTTGAAGCTTCAGGTGTCGAGCGCTTGGAATGTCGTAAATAATTCGACATTTGACATTTCCGACCGCTCTACCACCTATACAAGCGCTACCATGTGTCAAAAAGGGGGGTGTTTTGTGGTTCGACATAATTGCGTTCATAGTTATGTGAAGTCGCCATAGTGCCGTCGAATATTTTCCAGTCGGCTATCCACCGGCCAACCAAATGCATGTATACCAGCTAGCAGACATAGAACACAGCTAGAAAGATACCACATAATATACAAAACTGTTCAGTCATGCAATTACTTGACTGAAACAGACAAAACTACGTATGTGTATAGGCATAATATTCTGTACAGAAGTACTCGTGCACTGTTATATAAGGCAGGAGTATGACACTCTCCATGGAATTCAGAAAAGATTAACTGAAGAAGTAAGCCCTAGTATGAGCTGCAAACCCCATGTGATATCCCTTTCCAATTCAGAAATACACCCATCACAGTTATTTCTGCAACAGGAAGAAATTGTCAGGGTGGGCCATCCCACTGGCCATACTACAGGATAATGAGGCATTCTTTGGGAGTGGCTGATGTTAATTAGACGTGCTCTCCCCAGAAATGCCTGCCATGAGTGATTTATACTGCTGAGTGATTTAGAGAATCACTTGGCTGCATAAAATATCATGGCTAGTGATAGTGATTAATGTGGGTGAAATGGTGTGGTCACTCACTTAAGTCAAAGGGAGGGGCAGTGTTGCATGTAAGTGAGGAGCAATTCAGTGGGGAGAGGTAGTAGTGGGTATGTGACTGTCTGCAGGGGTATGAATGGAATGGGATGATTGTGTGTGTGTGTGTGTGTGTGTGTGTGTGTGTGTGTGTGTGTGAGAACGTCTGCATTTGTATGGGATAATGAGTGAGGGGGGTGTCTATACCAAAGTAGTGCATGGACCACCAGTGACAGCTACCACCAAAAAGTGCTTTTTGTTGCTGGTGGTAATTAAGAGCAATTGGGGAAACATGCAAATTATCTGATAATGAGGTCCTCATCATTTTGGCTAAAGGTGGCTCTGACTCTTATTTTACACAGTCAGGTAAACTGACCAATCTGCAGTAGGCAGTTTACGCAAGTGTTAGGGATTTCTTTCTGGATTCCAAGGAACGTTAACATACTTCCTTTACTGTTCATTGCAGATTCTAGTAGATGGAGCCATTCTAAGTGTAAAACACATATGGTGTGATAGTACTGGAAGATAGATAGATGTAGTATGTAGTAGGAAATATCTGGTTACAAATACAGCATGTCTGCATACAGATTGATGCTGCAGGTAAGAGCTGACATGCTTAGAGAAAGAATCCAGTGCAAAAAACAGCTCTAGCAGTCATGACCGAAGCACTTGCTTCAGTCCTTTGTGTGTGGTATAATTTGTCGCAAGTGGCTTGCTGTAGTTTTTGCTCCTCAAGGTGCACCAGACTGGACCAGGCTGTTTTCTTTTTTTTCTCCTCAGCTTAGAATTGAGGAGTTCCAGGTCTGGAGCATGGAGCAACATCACTGCATGAGGAAGCTATGGCTCTGGAAAGGAGTAATCATGCATAGGTAGGAAAACACTTTTCCCTGTAGCTAATCAAACCTACTTAGTTATAAGACTGGAAAAGTGAACCATCTATAAAGCCAAGTTGGGAGTTTATTACTGAAATTCTGGATGCATGTGGAGAAAGTCAACTGTTTTCTGTGTGTCACCATTGGACCCAATGAAGTTACAGATCAACTTACATAACACTGATGTGGTTAGAGAACACTGCTGCACTTGTTTTATTGAGGTTTACTTTAAGACCTCTCTCTATAGCTTAGTGTAGATCAGCCAAGCTAATATTAATGGTATTGCAGACAGTCTGTGAAAAGTTGCCAGATTGCTAGATGTTCAAACAGAAAAGTGCAATCAGCATTACAACACGATGTTGCCAGTCATATAAAGTGTATTTCTACAGACAACAAAATATATATATATATATATATATATATATATATATATATATATATATATATATACAGCTCCAAGGGCTGAGCCCTGGGGAATACCAAATAATATTATTTGGTGGTGGTGGGGGCATGGGAAATAACTATTTTAAAGATTATGTCATCCAAGTACTCGCAGAGCTATTTTTATGAGGTAGAGTTGAGGTCTTAGAAGGAGAGAGCTGGCAGATGAGAAGCAGATCTCTATAAGGTCAAAAGCGTTGAAGGGGGATATAAATATGGCTGATATGAAGCTCCCAGCATTCACTATGAGGTAGACTGCATCTGTCATAATAAATAGTACAGTGTTGGCAATATGTCTTTTTTTAAATAGATGCCAATGTTTCAGTTGAAAAGCTGCAGTTGTACTTCTCAAACTCTAAATGCAAGAAATTTGGACAAAGCTAAAATAATGGGGGGCAAAAGCCTAAAAATCAAGACAATTTTTAAATATTCTTGTTGTTGTTGTTGTTGTGTCTTTCGGCTTTTCCCGGCTAGGGGTCACCACAGCGGAACTCCGGTCCGCTAATGATTGGCAGTAGATTTTTACGTGCCAAATTGCCAGCTCTGACGCACAACCTTCAACGGAGGTACACCCATTCATGCATGTCTCCACACATGGGATGCTATAGCTGAGAATCGAACAGGACAGCGTCTTACTGTGAGGCGACAATGCTACCGCAGCACCACCGCAGTATAAACTTAAAAAGTTGCTATAATAACAGGTCTTGTGTTAGCATGTATTTTTTGAAGGGTATCCAGTCTGAAACTCAAATGTATGCCATTAGTTAAGAACTTCATTCATCAATAATTTGTCAGAAAAACACGCATTTGATAACAGACCTACAATATAAGAAAAAAATCTTGACATTCTGTGGAAATCTGAACAGTTGATGGATATGGTTGCTGTCTGTTCCTTTTGTGCATCTTCCCATATACACTGCATGTTCTTTCTTTGCATTGAAATTGCTCTTCCTGTGCATCTGTATAAAAACAAATTTCAGGGCTAGGCTAGGCCTTTCCCACTAGCAAAGGTATGAAATACACTGCAATAAAATCCTAAGGAGTTCAGGGCTGTGATCTATTAAGAACATCTTCAGACTTAAGGGGGAATGCACCTGAGGCCAGATTACTTTTTAATGTAATAGGTACTACTGTTGTCAGAATGTCTTCAGTGAAGAAATGTAGCTGTTATAACTCGTTGATCTGTAGTGTTGGAGTGGCAGTTAAATTTGGTGTCATTGGGATATTTTTATATATATCCATATATATATATATATATATATATATATATATATATCCATAATATATATATATATATATATATATATATATATATATATATATATATATATATATATATATATATATATATATATATGTATATATATATATATATATATATATATATATATATATATATATATATATACTTTTGTATTTATTTTATTTGAAATGCAGTGTAGCTTATGCATACATAATAACAGAAAATGTGATCAAAGCATTTCATTTCTGCAGGGATAAAGCCCATTGTGATGCCTTGGGTGAAATAAGTTTCAGTAATAGCTTGGGTGTCTGTTGGAGCTTTTTCAGAGAGAGAATGTGAGTGAATGGCCATTTCTGGAGAAAGTTATGTGGCTCTGGATTGCCCAAGTGTGACTCAGATCAGAAGCACCAGATGTTAAACTGTGGAATTTGATCCTTCCAAGAACATGCTATCATGGTACATTGCACTAGTAAAGCTTAGAGTAATCTATCATGTGCAATCATGTTCCCCCTCAGAAGCCAGCAGTAGTGGACTCAGAGGAGCTGCTGAGGGTTGCTGGATGCTCTTAGTGGGGAGAGAATAGGCTATCTTACAGGACTAGTAAGCGGACCTGCTTCTTACCACCTAACTCTTGCCAGGGAGTGGAAGGACTGATAAGGATTCCTCTGTGGGGAAAATGGGCCATAATGATCCCATCCAACCTGGGAATGCCCACCTGTTGTGTCCACAGAACCAATGGGCCCATTGGGCATGAGTCATGGAATTATGGAGCAAGGTTCTGAGAGTATGCAAAAAAAATAAATAAATACTTCTGTATTACCCTCTTGCCAAAAATACATCTGCTCCACAACTGGAAAGTTTTGAACTTCCAGTCGATGACTAGTTACTGCCTGACCCCTTGCATTATCATCCCAAACTCATGCTCTATTATTCTACACCTGATATGTCATCACTTAGTGTCCCCATCTTATAGGCAGATCTCCTATTCACTGGGTGAATGTGTTTCACTTTATCACAGTCTTCACCCAGCTGTTAACATCCTGCTGTTTAACTTCCTTAAGTTCACCTCCTTTCCAGCTCCCTGCAACATCCCATTTCATCCAATTTGTTGCAATCAGGAGTCTTCCTTTCTTGAACTTCTACCCTTCATTTTCTCCACTGCAGATAGACACAGTAACTAACTGCCCTCTATTTCTTTATCATGTGGTTCTCCCCAGAAATGTTTGAAAGTCTGTCCATCTAACCTCCAAACGTGCCCACAACAAATGCAGGTTACCCACCTCCTAAGTTTTACACTGCCAATATTTGGCTTCTGACCAATGCACTCCTCTAATAAATGCTCTTTGGTTTGTAAACCATATGTGAATTAATTTAAGATGCATACCTCCGGGTCCTCCTTTCCCTCTCTCTTCTCCACATCTTTATGTACTAAATCGGTACACCACTGTCTAGTCAAAATCAAAATGTCCTTAACACATTTCCTGTCCATAACAGCACACACAACCTTCAAATATTACACTGCTTTAATCTTTAGGTTCACCATTCTGTATAATATCCAGTTTCCCATATTTATCTCATAGTTTTACTTTAGAAACTCTATTATTTTACTTCTGACCCCTCATTTCCAAATAACCTTGCACAAGCTTTCACCTCTTCTCTTCCCATTGTCTGATTATTCACACAAAGATCCACCTTTAAATATATCCTGGATGAAGTACAGTCTCACATATCCTGCCTTTTTTTCATTCATACTTTTACTTCACATTTGTCATAATGCCATCCCTTTCCAGTCATGAACATCCTACTTCTTCAACCTCAAACTCCCACCCTGCTCTTTAGCTCTTAATATTTCATGCATATTAACCACTATTTGTTAAAATCAAGATTTCTCTATCCGCCACCATATGTATAACAATCCAGTCTCATTTATCCATTCCTGCCCCTTCTCCCCCTCCAAATATGCCTGTCAAAAGTCTTCTGGATCTGTTTAATCCATTTGTCCCCAAATGGTTTAGGAAGATGTCTTGGGAATACAGCATTAAATGGTACACTAACGACCTAATAATTTTTAGACCTCCTGATAGCATTCCTTAATTTACTAAGCCACTTATTCAAAAATGGTCCTGTCCTTGTCTTAATTTCTTCTCAGCTTTTATTAGAAATCTTTGGTACCATTGGAACTTCCTTTACTGCCAAATATTGATCCCCTCCAAATAATCAAGGTAGTTCCATATCCACACTCCCTCATTCATGCTCTGATCCCTAATGAGTTTTTAGGGTTATACTTCAATCCTTCTTCTTCACAGACCTTTCAAGCACCTCCAACATATGTTGGGGTATCCAGTCAACCTCCTCTATGAGAGGCACACAATCATCATCAAGCTTAAAATTATTTCATGTTTCTCCCCTTCCAACTCTTAGACATATGCTCAATCTTTTCCAGTGATATAGTGTTTTAATGCCCATATAATTCTGTCATGACCCAGTGCTTGCTCTAATGCATTAAGCACACAATTCCATCTTCAATCTATTGGTATAAAAATCTCAGAGCAAGACTCACTGGATTGTTTTTGTTTTGCATAGTGTAACAGCTTTTAGGGAATATAGATAACAGAATCTCAAGTGCATGCATGCTTCATAACACAAAGAAGAGTATGTGGATTTCATTATAGCATATTCAGTTATAGTAAAAGAAAATACCATTCTCTAAAAAAAATATTGCTCTTGGCTCTCATTTCATAAAAACACACTAGGGTGACAATTCAGATTCATGCTGACATTATCAGCCTAAAATGCAAAATGTTCATGCATGTTGAGAACTGAATGATAACTGTTACATAAACTACTGGTGGTCCTTAGAAATAAACAGCATATCTCTGTAATTGTATAAAATTGTACACATTTCTCAGAATAATATGCCATGACCCTACACTACAGACTGCCGTTAATTCATGATTGAAATGTAAGGATTCATGCACAATTTTGTCTTTAATAATAATAATAAAAAGCCAAATAAAACCACATTGTTTTATTAAAATCCTCAAGTAAGCACTTTCGTCTCTCTACAATCAATCTGAGACTTCTTCAGACTGAGGTTACAATAAAAAGATGCCATTTTTAAACAAAATAATAATCACATGACTTCAAACACATGAGTAAGAACACAATGTCTTAACCCTTTCCTTTTCAAATACATAACAAAATCCTCACGATTATTCAAGCCAGGTGGAAAACAGGCACTCAACTTTACTTGCCAACAATATTCAAGCCACCCAAGCTTATCTTCTGGGTTAAATACATTTTCCACATTTTGTAAAGCTTCCAGTACAATAAATTTAAAATCCGTCTTGGACGCTCCAATTTTATAATGCTTACTTAAAGCATTCCATTCATTTCCTGATTGTACTGCATATTTATGTTCATATATCCTTCTATTTAATTCTCGTGTAGCCCTTCCTACATAAAATATCTTGCAGGCTACAAAAAATCTAAATAAATCACACATTTGGATTTACATATAAAAATGCCTCTGATGCTGATCTTGTTTTTGCCTAACACAAAATCCTCAGAATCGATATACAAATAATTACACATATTAAAATTATATAAAATGTTACCATTCCCTTTTGTCAGTATTTGTCATTGTTTTACTTACTTTAGCCTGAAAATAATTATTGTAACTCTGCCTTTTTTTGTGTAAACAATGGTTTATCCCCAGTAATTCTGGTAATGTCAGGGCTACCTCCAAAATGTCCCCAATTTTTTTTAATAATACCTTTAATAGCACCAGAATCTAAACTGTTGCTAACAGGAATCCTAATATTATTGGCACTGGTGCTGTTATTTCTTTTTTCTTTCAAATTCTTTCTTTTCCCTCTGAATAATTACTTGGGGCATAGAGGTCTTAACCAGTTCTCTAGGATAGCTCCTAGTGACCATTTTCTTACAAAAAGTGGTCAGCTTCTTCTAAAAGCTCTTCATCCCTTTTTGTTAAATTACTAATCCTAACTAATTGTCCTCTTGCAATACTAGCCCTAGTCTTCTTTGGATGTATACTACTATAATGTAGGTATGTATTGTTTTGTACTTTTTTTTTATATAATTTTGAAACTAATTTATTTCCTTCTTTAAATATAGTTACATCCAAAAAATTAACTTCACTAAAACTATAATGACAAGTGATCAGTCCCTCTCCATATAAAAAAACATCATCAATAAATCAAAAACATTTGATTATGGATTTTTATGTACACTCTGAAAAACATTTAAAGTTTCCCAACCATGCATGAAAATATTGGCATAGCTGGGGGCCATTGCTGCCCCCATAGCTATCCCATTAGTTTGACAATAAAATTGGTCATAGAAGGAAAAGAAATTATAACTCAAAATAATGTCTATTACTTCCATTAGTAAACTTACTGTACTTGTGGAAAATAACTTAGATCTTAGCAATTCTACTCTAACAGTGTCCATTCCTTCATTGTTAGGTATCATGGTGTAAAGTGATTCGATATCTAATGTCACCAACAAATCATTATCAAACTCAATAACATTCTCAATCTTTTAATAAAGTCAAAGGTGTCCTTACTATAGGTACTGGTGTTTGTTACTACTTTTTGTAAATGTTTGTCAACAAAAATCGACAAACTCTCAGTTTTGCTATTAACACTAGAGCCTATGGGCCTTAATGATGGATTATTTATATCCTTATGGACCTTAGGCATAAGAAAGATCTGACTTATTTTAGGATTGTTAATCAAAACATACTTCCTAATATTTTCATTGATTCTCCCAGTGCAAAACCATTCCTCAATACATCCATCAATAAATGAATAACACTTTTTTTATTTCCTTCATAGTAACATTTCTGTAAAAACTTTATCCGGTAATAATTCAAACATTTTGTCATTGCACATAGTTTTGTCAAGAACTACCAGTGCTCCCCCTTTGTCAGCCTTAACGACCAGTAATTCATCATTTCTAACAAGCTTGTTAAACAATTCTCTTTCAACTAATGATAAATTATAGAACTTAAACTCAGGTTTATGATCTAAAAGATTAATTATTTGCAGTTCAAACATTTAGAAACATTTCCAACTCTTTCTTAAGTGGGGGGTTATACACACTGGGTATAAAAAACTCTAATGATTCCCGCTTTTGATTACTAAGCAACAAATTAAAGTTCAAGGCCTGATATAATCTCTAAAACCATTAATTATTTCCATCTTGCTTGCTCATTGGGCCAGTGCAAAATTCCAGCCCTTAGTACCATGCATTCTTTATTGGTCAAAACATACTTGGATAAATTACTAATTTTAAAGCAAAGAGTACCCAAGTCCTCTGGCCTTGTTTTCCATTCTTCCAATTCCTTCTCGGCTGCCCTTTTCTTGGAAACTCGTTTTTTGATAATCCATTATTTGAAGGTTCAGCAATTGCTTGTGCCCAAGTTCTACTCACATCATCTGTTTTTTGATAAACATTAACAGACTGTGAAATTCCATCCTTTTGAACATCTTGTTGTCTCTGACCATATGTTTGGCTGGAATGCACTGTAATATTACCGCTAGTAATACTGCTGGTATTAATGTTGTTGTTGGTTAACTGCTTTCCCATTTCCACTATCCAATGATAGTACCTGCCCTCTGGTCTTTTGATGTAAATGCTGAGAGCATCTTAGAGCAGTCATATCGGAAACATTAGTATCAGAACTTCTTGTTGAAGTGTCGTTCGGCACTTCACTCTGCAGCTGCAGACAATAGGCTGCTGCCACTCCCCCATCATATTCTTGGTTATCACAATTTTGTCTTTATATGATATACTTTACTGCACGTGAGTCTAAACTTGGGGGGAGAGGGTTGATCATAAGTCCAGTGACAAAAGTCTTCTGTATTCATGAGTACATAAGTAGGATTTTTCCTTGTGATAATAATAATCACTCAGTAAAGGAGTGCAGTAAATGCTGCGAAAAGCACCATTTTATGGAAAATACCATACTGACAGTCACCATCTCTCAGTTAATGAATCTTGTGCCAGTGTGTAAAAATGCCATACCTCCGATCTACATTTCATTTCATTATGAAACTTTCAGATAGTACAAACAGCTTGTTCATCTACAAAAGTATCTGAGAATAACAATTATAACAATTATAGCCTTAGAAGGTCTAATGCAGCAAAACAATGAATTTAGCCAGACCCTTTGGTTGTGGCAGGTTATGTGACATGCTAGGATATGAAATGTTACAAATGCAAAAACAAACAAAAAATGATTAAATATGTAGGACTTTTACTTCTGAGGTAATGAGAATTTAATGCACATATGTTCTGAACATTAGCTTCACCTGGCATTTTTTGCCAGGGTCATAGAGCCCTCAGGTTGCAGCAGGTATAATGCCAGACTCAGATGATGAAAGCCTCCTTACATGCTGGATATACCATCTGTATATATAAGAGGCTGTATGTCAGTTCCTCTAAGGCAGTTCATAATAAAACATCAGGATAATTCTGTTTTGATGCTTAGGTACAAAACATACTCAAGGAAGTCTTTCCACACCCAAGCATCTCAAATGTGATTTCCCCCTTTTCCCCCCATATTAACCCCCTTTTCCTGAAATAACATTGCAATGGTTGGAAAATGTCACTTTTACAGTATTTTTCATGCTTATGACATAAAACAAAATATATCTATGATTTTTATGTAGTGTGTATTCAGACCAGTGAAGTGACTAAAGAAGTCTACATTGAGAAGATTTTATAAACATAATAGTAAAATAACAAATTGAAAGCCAGATCACAGTCTGTCTTCAGTGTGTTTTTATTTATTTATTTATTTTATGTATTTATTGGCATTTGTTTACTGGGAGAGTTTACTAGGAGTGAATGTTTCTAAAATGCAATAACACAGCTGTGGCCCTGTGGCACAGAGACAGAAAGTCTCGATTCTGTCCCAGACAACATAGGTTTGATTAGCAGGTCTGGTTGCTGATTAGGCCATCATAGGAAGGTTAGAGTGATCCATCCTTTCCATCCTGCATATCTTGGGGAAGGGAGGCAGCCTGGCTGCTACATCAGTGATCTCTACAGGAAAAATAGTGGTATTGCTGGTAATAACTGTTGCCCCAGGGGCAGTATTCTAGAAAAAGGCCAGAAGACAAACTGCTACTGTCAAGAAATGTATAGAAGTACTACAGTTTGGATCTTTATTTGTCTGATGAAGCAGCTGCTCCTGCGAAAGCACTTACTGTTTGTTCTGGGATTAAATTCTTGAATTGTACTGCTGTGTTCCGCTGCCTCCTTTGACTGTGATAATATATAAAACATATATCTACATCTATATCTATATATATATATATATATATATATATATATATATACATATATGTAAACCAATAAAACTTATATCTATATAAATATATATATATATATATATATATATATATATATATATATATAAAACATATATCTATATTCTATCTATATATATAAATATAGATAGAATATATATATATATATATGTTTTATATATATATATATATATATATATATATATATATATATATATATTTATATAGATATAAGATGTTCTTCATCTCACATTGCTGCAGTCCTTACACTTGGGTAGTCCGCTGTCCACGGTCGGCCCGAATATCAAAGTATAAGGCTGACGTCGGTCAGGGCGCATTTAACTGACGTCAGGACGTCAGGATACAAATGCGCATGACCGGCGTCATATTCTCAGTCTTTTTTGCTGCATGGTCCGATGCAGAAGCAGCATTGCAAGTGCCGGTTGGCGTTCTGAAATTTTTCGATTTAGAAGTTTCAGACCGAGTTCAAAGTTGGCTAAGTACCCCGTTGGGGAATATTTTAGTTTTTTCTTGCCTCAGTCATTTACCGGATGTCAGAAAAAGTTAATAATTGCGTTTCTTGTGGGAAACAGATACCGCATAGAGATTATCATACTTTGTGTATTCCTTGCTTAGGGCCTGAGCACGACGTTGTTGGCTGTCGCTCTTGTGCTAGATTTAATAAACGCACTATAAAGAGAAGGTTGGATTGTGCAAGGTTAGTCTTTGGGAAGCGGTGCAATTATAAAATGCCGTCGGATGCACTGACGCCCGCTTCCTCGAAGAAGCGCAAGGACAAGACAGTTAAGCCTAGGCTAGAAGAACCGTCTGTACCGGATGCCGGTTCTTTAGAGGTGTCGGTGGAGCCGGTGGCTCCACCGGAGATTTCTTTGTGTTCCCAGAGTGAGACCTTATTATTGCAAGATGTGGCCTCTCAGGAGGCAAGTCAGGCTGAGGGGGCTTCCCAGGTTACTATACTCCCCTCCCTTCCTAAGGTGGCTAGGCCCTCTCCTTCTGTTACTAAGGCTTCTCCCAGGGGCAGGCCAGGTTTAGCTTCAGTTGGTGTTACCCCTAGCTCTTCAGGTACTATGCCCAAGAAGCATATGCTTAAAATGGCAGAAGATTTGATTACTTTGATTAGGGGTTCTATGCCCCCTCCTGCTAAGAGACCTAGGGTGGAGCCTGAGCTGGTGGGTTTTGAGCAAGCTTCAGATGTTTCAGAGTCTTCGCTGAAGACTTGCAGGAGTACTCTCCTTATTCTGATTCTGATGTGGATGATTCTACTCCTTCTGCTACTCCTCCTGAGGATTTTTCTTTTTCAGAAACTCTTCATTCCATGAGGGAGCATTTTAAGTGGGAGGGTCAGGACTTCTCTGATTCCAGGAAAAGGCTTAGTGAATTTCTGTTTTTACCCCAGCATAGGCCTTTGGCTATACCTCCTGTTTTGGATGTAGTGCAAGATGTTTTTACAGAGGCTTCTCTTAATCCTGATTCTTTGCCTCCTGCTCCTGTTAAGCCGGATAGGTATTACAGGGTGCCTGACGTTCACAAGTATCTTTTTAAGAGTCTTAGGGCAGACCCAGAAACTGTTAGCCAGGGGCCTAAGAGTGTTAAGGCTTCTGTTGTTAAGAATCCGGTTCCTACAGATAAGGAGGCTAGGGCCTTGGATAGATGGGGAAAGAAAGTTTATACTTCTTCCACTCTTGCTATGAGGGCTCTGAATTGCCAGTTTCACATGTTGAAATACCAAAACTATCTCCTTTCACAATTGAAGTCTACGGTTGATGCTCTGGCAGTTGGTATTGATTGTAAAGAGTTGCAAGATTTAGTCCATGTTTCTGAACAGGTGGGTAAGCATTCTTTGCAATGTGGTTTTGATGCTGTACAGGCCTCGTCTAGGGTGGCTGCCACTGGGACTGTTCTTCGCAGGCACGCCTGGCTGAGGGATCAGAATTTGTCTGAACATGTTAAAACAAGGATTTTAGATGCTCCTTTACAATCTGACGTGTTGTTTGGTCCTCCTGTTGAGACAGTCTTAAAGAAAATGGAAGACAAGGCTAAGTCTATGCAGACTGTTAAAGATTTCTTGCCGGTCCAGCCTCCAAAGTTTAGTAGAAATTGGCCTACTAAGGGGTGGACGTATCCTTCTTATGATTCCCAGTCTAGGGGTAGATCTAGACGTGGTAAGGGCAGAGCTCAGGGCTCTTTCAGGCCTAGAACAGGGAGTTCTCCTGCACAGGCTTCGGTGAGGCAGGGGTCAGTCCTTTCGTAAACAGACCCAATGACCTACCTTTTCAGCTGCCAGAGCCTGCTCGTCTGGCAGCACCTTTGGGAGGAAGGTTGGCACTTTTCAAAGAAAATTGGAGTTTAATTACCCAGGACAAATGGGTATTGGATATTATACACCACGGCTACAGGTTTTATTTCCATACCTTGCCTCCCTTCAAAGGCATGCCAGACGTTCCTCCTCAACAAAGAATAGAGGCTCACAGACAGGTTTCTCTGTTGCTCCAACTAGGGGCCATACAGCCGGTCCCTCTGCCAGAAGTGGGCCTAGGATTTTATTCTCGCCTGTTCCTAGTACCAAAGAAGGGGAACACGTGGAGACCAATTTTGGATTTATCTATCCTCAACACTTATCTGGACATTCCCAAGTTCAAAATGTTGACGTTGCAGCAGCTTTTACCTCTGCTGGGCAAAGATCATTGGATGGTAACTTTGGATCTCAAGGAGGCTTACCTTCATGTTCCTATCAGACTCAGTTGCAGAAAGTATCTGCGTTTTCGAGCTGGGACTTCTCACTATCAGTTCTCTGCATTGCCCTTTGGCTTATCTACTGCTCCCAGAGTGTTCACGAAAGTTCTGGCTCCAGTGATAGCTTTCTTCAGACTAAAAGGAATACAGATCTATCCTTATTTGGACGACTGCCTAATTCTGGCTCAAGGAAGGGAAGAGCTTCTTTGTCATTTGGAATATGTGATAGCAGTGCTAAGATGCCTAGGGTATTCTGTGAACGAAATAAAGTCCAGTCTAGTACCCTCTCAAGACATGTGCTTTCTGGGTGTGAGACTGAATACAGCAGCCCAGATGGCCTTTATAACCCCGGACAAACAAAAGAGTCTATCCCTTTACTTCCATCAACTATCTCATCAGTCCGGGCTGACTGCAAGGACAGTCCTTCAAACCTTAGGGTTCATGGCATCTTGTATTCTGGTGCTTCCCAATGCCAAACTGCATATGAGGAAGCTACAATGGTATCTCAAAAATGTATGGACACAGCACTGCCAGGATCTGGACACTGTCATTCAAATAATACCTTGCATTCAGAAGGAATTTTTGTGGTGGGCTCAGGAATGTCACCTAAACAAGGGACTCTCTGTGACCCGGCCAGAGGCAAGTCAGATTTTAACGACAGATGCCTCAGACAAAGCTTGGGGAGCTCATCTGAATGGAAAATGGATACAAAACAAGTGGCCTGTCAGACTACAACATCTACATATCAACATGAAGGAGATGTTAGCAGTCCAGTTTGCATTAATAGCTTTCAAGGAATTCCTTCTTCCAGGACAGGTGTTGATTCTAACAGACAACACAACTGTCATGTGGTACATCAACAAGCAAGGGGGAACGTATTCTTATCCTCTATGCAGGCAAGCAATGATTTTGTGGGAGACTGCTCTCAGTTTACAGCTCAATCTTCAGGCAAGGTTTCTGCCAGGAGCACAGAACTCCTTAGCAGATGTGTTGAGCAGACGGATTATGGATCCCCACGAGTGGAAATTGGATCCTCATGTATTTCAGAAATTGACAGTGTCATGGGGAACTCCAGACATAAATCTGTTCACTTCTCCACTAAACCATCAGCTGCCAAAGTTTTGCACGAAAAGGTTTCATCCCACAGCTTGGAGAGTGGATGCTCTTTCTTTCAATTGGAGCAATCTTCATGTGTATGCCTTTCCACCTCTGCCTCTCCTCCCAAAGGTACTTCTGAAGGTCAGACAGGACAAGCCAAGGATGATTTTAATAGCTCCAGATTGGCCTCGACAGCACTGGTACCCATTACTAAGAAGTCTAGTACGGAAGCCTCCATGGCCTTTGCCTTTGATTCCACACCTGTTGTCACAGGTGGACAGCCATTTGCTCAATGTCAAGCTTCACTCTCTGCACCTAACAGCCTGGCATATTCTGTTTTGAACCATAATGGGCCTCCACTTCCTCAGCAAGTTTTGAATGTTATTTTGGAAGCTAGAAGGCCTAGTACAAGGAAAGTGTACGCTGATAAATGGAAGAGATTTTTGTTTTGGAGTGCAGCAAAAGATTTTGATGTTTCTGAGCCTAATTTGTGTGTGGCTCTTCAATATCTTACTGAGTTACTAGACAAAGGTTTGTCTTTCTCTTCTATTAAAGTTCATGCTGCAGCAATTTCAGCTCACTATGATTGCGACCCGCCATTGTTTTCTCATCCTTTGTTCAAGCAATTTCTTAGAGGGCAAAGAATATAAGACCCCCACGAAGAGCTCCTACTCCTGCTTGGGATCTCAATTTTGTGTTGGAGAAACTCACTCTACAACCTTTTGAGCCTGCAGCTACTGCTGAGTTGAAATATTTATCATGGAAGACTGCTTTTTTATTGGCCATTACCTCTGCAAGAAGGGTTTCTGAATTACAAGCCCTTATGGCAGTTGAGCCTTTCTTGATTTTCCATAAGGATAGGGTATCATTACGTACTAATCCTTCCTTTATGCCTAAGGTGGTTTCTAGTGTGGCTTTAAACCAGACTATTCATTTGCCTACTTTTTATGCAAATCCCCAAAATAAGGGGGAAAAGATTTTGCACACTTTGGATGTACACAGGCAGTTGCGTTATTATTTGGACAGAACTAAAGGGTTCAGGCAGTCTCAGCAGTTGTTTGTTTCTTTTACTTTGAGTTCTCAGGGCAAGCCTGTCTCAAAACAAACTATTTCTAAGTGGATTGGGTTTTGCATTGCTTTCTGTTATTCCCATCATGGCAAGGAGGTTCCAGCTGGGATTAGGCCTCATTCCACTAGGGCTACTGCCACTTCCACAGCTTTTTTGAGGGGAGTGGCAACCAAGGATATTTTGGAGGCAGCTACTTGGAGTTCTGTACATACCTTCTCTAGGCATTATCACCTGCCACTTTACTCTAAGTCCAGGGCTGGTTTTGCCACTGCGGTTTTGCAGGGCATTTTGGCAGCTCCTGCTTCCTTATAGTTAGCCATCCTCCCTTACCTCTGCTTTGGGATTCTACCCAAGTGTCAGGACTGCAGCAATGTGAGATGAAGAACATAGTACAGTTTTGTACCTACCATAAATGTAGATGTTCGAAGATCCACATTGCTGCAGTCCAATTTACCTCCCTCCTTCCCTCTGTACTTGGAGGTGGTTGTGTGGGTTGGGTTGTACATATTGTGTATATTGTATATATTGTACATATAGTTAGTGCAAG
The DNA here is from genome assembly GCF_019279795.1 of Protopterus annectens. NCBI lineage: Eukaryota > Metazoa > Chordata > Ceratodontiformes > Protopteridae > Protopterus > Protopterus annectens. The sequence goes on from NC_056731.1 coordinate 1,971,187,685, forward strand.
GGTGGTTGGTTATTTGTTTGCTGTCTTTTGGTTTTGACCTTTATTTTTAAGGTCTTCTGACATCTGGGGCAAGAAAAGACTGAGGATATGACGCCGGTCATGCGCATTTGTACCCTGACGTCCTGACGCCAGTTAAATGCGCCCTGACCGACGTCAGCCTTATACTTTGATATTCGGGCCGACCGTGGACAGCGGACTACCCAAGTGTAAGGACTGCAGCAATGTGGATCTTCGAACATCTACATTTATGGTAGGTACAAAACTGTACTTTTTATTGGTTTACATATATGTGTATATATATATATATATATATATATATATATATATATATATATATATATATATATATATAGATATAGATATATGTTTTATATATTATCACAGTCAAAGGAGGCAGCGGAACACAGCAGTACAATTCAAGAATTTAATCCCAGAACAAACAGTAGAACAAACAGTAAGTGCTTTCGCAGGAGCAGCTGCTTCATCAGACAAATAAAGATCCAAACTGTAGTACTTTTAAACAGCAAAGCAGCCAATTAGCATGCAAAAACAATTAGAAATTGACAAGAGCCCTTAAAGCCACACCAAAAAATTCAGCTCAAAGCTCATTGTATAAACACAAAAACATTTCATTCATAAAAACATATAAAGCAATTTCATTCAACAGCCGAAAAAAGCAGCTCAGAACTCATTATATAGACATGAAAACATTTCATACATAAAAGCACATATAACATTTCATTCATAAAAACATTATAAAAATACTGAACATAATTAATATCTATCTAGCTAAGGGCATATTCATTAAAACTGGTTTAATAGAAATTTTATCATTGAGGCCTTTCCCCATATTAGCTTTCATTCTAATAATCCGGTTCAATTCTTTGCTTTCTACCTTAGTTTTATGTGTGCCCCCCCTTATACCCACATTGACTGTTTCAACAACCATAAACTTAAAATTGTGCTGAGCACCGAGTAACATGATGTGCTTAGATAAAGCATTAGTCTCAACTCTCCTGGAGATATCATATTGATGCTCCCTCATCCTGTCTCGTAGCCTGCGTGTTGTCATCCCAATGTAGAAACAGTAACAAACCATGCAGTAGGCTAAATAAACTAGATTCAATCTGTTACAGTTAGCTCTGGCTCTGAAAAACATCTTTTTTATGCATATCTGGATGTTCAAATGCAGCACTACTGTCACTCTAATGACAATAGTTACATGCCCAACAAGGAAATGTACCAATATTAAGCTGTGTATGAGTACTGGAGTTAAACTTTGGATAACACAGCAGTTTCTTAAGTGATCTCTTATTCTTATACATATAGCTCAGGGCTTCTCCTACTATTGATTCCACTCTCTCACTGGATCTAAGTATATCCCAGTGTTTAGCATAGATGTCCTTCAACAATCTAATGTTGCTGGCATAAGTAACTGATTCTCAAAATTTACAGTTGGTCATTTTCTGTTTGCAAAATTGAGTGGGTGAAGAGAAATATGGCTTACCCTCCTGAGTTCTATATGTATATGCTCGAGCTGTAACCAAGCTAATTTCTTTCTTATTATAACCCCTCTCAAGGAATCGCTGTTCCATATGTTTCAATTCACAAGAGAAGGTGGAGTCACCTGCTGTCAGTCTGGATGTTCTTAACATCTGTGCTGTCACAACATTATTAAAAATGTGCCCAGGATGCATACTCTGTGGACAAACGTATTTCTATGGCAACTTTTCCTATAGATTTCAGAAGTAAAAGTGCCATCAAGTCCCCAGATAATCCTAACATCAAGAAAATCCATACTTACAGTAGAGCTACTGGCCGTCAAACTAAGAAAGTCAGTACTACTGTTGAGTTGACCAATGTATTGAGACAGCTCATCATCAGTACCCTCCCACAGGAGGAAAAGATCATCAACATATCTCCTGTAAAAAAACAACCTGTCCAGGCTTGAGCTGAGGTATGATATGCATTTCCTCCCATTTTGCCATAACAAGGTTGGCGTAGCTATTGGCACAAGAGATGCCCATAGCTACACCATTCCTTTGTTTAAAAATACCTTCTTCAAGCATAAAAATTTTATTGTCAAGAATAAGTTCCATAAGCATACACAGTAAATCTATCTTATGGATCTCATAATTGCCATCTTGCTTCAGATAGTCTCCCAGCATCTCTATCCTTGTGTTATTGGGTATGCACGTAAAAAGGGGTTTCACATCTAATGCTATCATAATGCAACCAGCAACAGCTGGTTTAACTTGTATGTGAGCAAATAGGTCCCTAAGGAACTGTTCAGTATCCTTTAAAATATAACAGTTCTTAGCTAAGATTGGTTTCAAATGTAGTTCAACACAGATGGAAAGGGGTTCCGTACACCATCCCCTTCCAGCTACCTTTAGTCTCATAGGAGGTTTACTGGCATGCTTATGTATTTTAGAGAGGCCCTGTATAGTAGGCAAAGTTGGTTCTTCTATAATAAAATAATTAAAAAGATCAAGACTAATATGTCCAAGCTGCAGGCATTCAAACAATTCATTATACACTCTACTAATAGATTGTTCAACGTGTTATTGTAAATGGAATGTAAATTAATGGATCGTTGAGCATGGTATACATTGCATCCTTGTAAAATGTATAATCCATAAGTACAAGACATCCACCTTTGTCTGCTGGTCTAAAGCTCAAGGTAGAATCCTGACAATTGTACTAGAGCTAACCTCTCATTAACTGACATGTTACAAAAAGTCTTTGTATTGCTGTTATTTTCATACAAGGCATAAATGTCCCTAATGCATGCTTTTTCAAAAACTTCAATAGCATCAACTGTAGTTGGTATAAAGCAGCTAGTTTTCCTAAAAATATTAGCATTATTATTATTAGTGCCATGTGAATCATTAAAAAACATCTTTAAACTGACATTTCTAGTAAAAGTCTTAAGTTCTATAATGTTTTCAGTTAGTCATTTTCATAGCTGGTATGAAACTCATACCTTTGTTTAGAAGGTTCATTTCAATGGCCGTTAGTCTACGACTAGATAAATTCCAGACTAGTGTTGTTCCCACATCTTCTTCAATGTTAATGGAGTCCCTTCCTTGGCCGATGCCTTCCTCTCGAATCATGCTGTCCCCAAACGTCATTTGTAAAAATTAGATGTACAAATGGGAAGAGGGTTAGACAACAAGCCGTTTGGATTAAACGGCAGAGTTGGAGCACAAGTAGTTGCCACTGTACGGGAAGAATCCTTCCTTCGTGCTCCATTATCTGACACACTAGCTGAATTAGTGCTGATGTCATCCGCAGGCAAAGGGCATGTATGTAAGCCTGAGGGTACCTCCCTCACGCTATGTTCAGTATGTGGTTTCTCAGCGTTTAAGATGGAGCTAGAAGGAAAACCATGAGCCTCAGTGTTGCATACAGTTGGTTCCAGTACTTGAACAGGATCATTTAAAGATGTTTTAGAGTGACTGGTGTTCACATTAATGTTTGTAGTAACAGATCTATCCTCCCTAGGCCAAGTGAAGACTCTTCCATTAGAAAAGTCAGCAATATCACATTGTATCTTTTTTCTTTTATTGTTGAGCATCTGTCTTTCATAGGCAGCAATAGATTCTATAATGTGTTCCACCTTAATATCTGCAACTGAATGTGGATATGTCTCATAGAGGCCCATCTGTGCTTTCTCAATATCACATAACAAATTGTCCTCATGTGGTTTAAAAAAATCGCATTAGGAGTCTCATATAGCTATAGCTCATATCCAAGTTGATTTGCTGCCATTGAGTCAAAAGTTCATTATAAGTGTTGCCATAGAAAGGCATAGTTAAAACCCTTAAGCCACGAGGAACAAATACGCAAATTGAGACATGCCTCAAAATGGAATCTCTGTGTTTTTAGTTTAATTAATCTTCTGGCATCATTTTCAAGCTTATGTAAATCCCTTCTCAGGGAATTTGAATCATACTCACAGTTATTCAGAGTAGGAGGTGCATTATCTGCTGGTATAATGTCCAATAAGGGATTCTCAGAGCTCCCAAGTAAAGATGAAACGTTCTTTCGGCCAGTAAAAGTCACGCTATTTAGCTCAGACGAGTTGCAAGAATCCCGTGGTTGACAACCTTCTGCCATATCCTTACACCAAATCCAACAGAGTATAAGACAACAAAGAACAAAGACTATGGTGTAGGTAAACTGGCCCTCCAAAAAATAAATCATACAATATCACAGTCAAAGGAGGCTGTGGAACACAGCAGTAAAATTCAAGAATTTAATCCCAGAACAAACAGTAAGCGCTTTCACAGGAGCAGCTGCTTCATCAGACAAATAAAGATCCAAACTGTAGTACTTTTAAACAGCTAATCAGCCAATTAGCATGCAAAAACAATTAGGAATTAACAAGTGCCCTTAAAGCCACACCAAAAAATGCAGCTCAAAGCTCATTGTATAAACACAAAAATATTTCATTCATAAAAACATATAAAGTATTTCATTCAACAGCCAAAAAATGCAGCTCAAAGCTC
>NC_056731.1:1971197198-1971199698 GCF_019279795.1 Protopterus annectens
TTCTCTGTTTACCTGTGAGAGAGGGGAGCTTTGAGCAGCCTTTCTGTCCCTGGAGGAGTGATTTCAGCCCAGAAGTTATAGTTTATTGGCCATTTTGGGCTAATTTTGATTGTATCTGCCCTATTTTCTGAAAAAAAAAAATAATAAAAAAAACAAAACAAAACAAAAAAAAAATATATATATATATATATATATATATATATATATATATATATATATATATATATATACACACATATATATACTTGTTTCCCACCTTTCCCATTTTGGGCTAATTTCTGTCTCTTTAACTTCCCTGCTATAAAAACTGCATTTTCATGATTTTGCGTGCCAGGTAGCGCCGGTTAGCTTGAGTTAAACTATTCTCGGCTTCACAAAGTCTACTCTTCAATTTTTCCCTTGGAACTAGACAAACCTTGAACTTTAGCACTCAAACAATTCATTTCACAGTCAAGCACTTGCTTAAAATTTATAGCAAGCACTATTTAACCCTAGCACTAGACCCCCTTATACTGTCCAGAAGGACAATGCTCTCTATTCGTCCCCACCAGCCAATCAGAGGAACAGCTTACTCTACCTATTCAGGCATGTCCAAAGGGCAGTTTCTGGTGTACTCTCCAGTCCACCTGGTGAATCTGGGCATTTTGAGGCAATGTAACAACTGCCTCATGTACACAGAAAACCCTATCCTCCTACCACCAAATATTAATATATGTGAGCGATGCAATTATAATTATACAGCCAAACTGGAGGCAAAGCTCTCTCAACCCAAGACTGGAACTGACAGTCAAGTGGAGAAGGCTAATACTTGCAACACACCACCAGTCTCACATAGACCTAATAAACCAACACTGGCAAATAACATACAGGAATATATGAAAACATACTCGGAGGCTCTAAATAACAATCTGCAAAAGCAATAGAGACCTCCAAAGCAGACATCCAAGCAACCTGCACACCCCATCACCAACCATGAAACACATAATTCACATAATCAGAGTGCCACGCAATCACAGCCCTTAAGGCAAAATAACATACCCAACACACTAGTAATAGGCGACTCTATAGTCAGGCACACTGACGTGCCACTAATTAGGCTGGACAAGGAAAAGGTTACAGTTAGCTGCCTGTTGGGAGCCAGGATCCGCCACATAACACAAGCACTCAGGTCACTCCAGAACAAGTACAAATAGGTCTCTGTCATTGTCCATGTTGGTGTGAATGACCTGAGACGTACATTCCTGGACTACATGAAAAGAGACATGGAAGAGCTCTCTGACCATGTAGCCCAGGCTGGTATGACCCTGACCCTGAGTAGCATCCTGCCCTCACCAAGAATGATGCCACAGTGTAATGAAATAATGATCAATTTCAACAATTGGCTAAGTTTCTGGCGTCATTCAAAGGGGATTCAGTATCTGTCCACCTGAGATGACATGCTCGACAAGCTACGTTGCTTCGCAAGAGATGGCTTGCACCTGTCACCCTTAGGCTTTCGAATACTGGACAAGGCTCTTGCTACCCCCATATTGCCATTTTTAGGCGAGGCTCAAAAGACAAGCCCACCACCATAGCACAAGGAACCAAAAACTGAGGGTAATGCTACTCGCCGCCAGAAGTCTAAACCTCAAAATGCACGCACTTGAGGTAAGGCTCAAAAGACAAACCCACCACCATAAATAGCACAAGTAACCAAAAACGGAGGGTAATGCTACTCAATGCCAGAAGTCTAAACCTCAAAATGCACGCACTTGAGACACTCCTCAGTATGGAGAACATTGACATCCGTGCAGTAACGGAAACCTGGTTTAAGGCTCCTGAGAGCACCCCGGCACTACTAGGCTATAACTCATACTATACCTTTCGGCCACAGAATCAGGACTGAAACACAAATGGTAGGGGTGTATCCATATTCCTCAAGGATACCCACACCTCCAGGTTAGTGGCACAGCACAATGCATCAGAAATCATCCATGTGTAACTAACAATGAGCAAAATTGCAGTCCAAATTGTAGCTTGCTACAGATCACCCACCATGACCCAGGACCCCAATTCCGCATTTCTGGAGACACTGGGAAATATCAACGTCCTACCAAACACCCAAATACTGGGTGATTTCAATTACCCAAACATAAACTGGGAGAACTACTCAAGTACTAACTCCCTTGCCCAACGCTTCCTAGAATTTATAAACTCGAATGCCATAGATCAACTAGTCAACACCCTGCTTACTCAGAGGTGATGTCTGTATGACATACAAGGCCATGTCCAACCCAGAATTGATGGATATGCTCCACCTAAAAAAAAACAAATCCTGGAGAGCCACATGATCTAGAGATATAACCTTCACCATAACGATAATTAGGACATGCTGGAGGGATAGATTCCTGTCCCAGAGACTCCCCATGCTTTGGAACAGGATTCCAATATATATCAAGCAGAGCCCCTCACTAACACTCTTCAAGAGAAACCTTGATGGGTGGATGTGAAACAGAAAATT
>NC_056731.1:1971204698-1971234698 GCF_019279795.1 Protopterus annectens
AAGCTCATAAAGAGAATCTCCAAAAAAAAGGTCTACTTCTTCCTAGTCCAACAGTGCAGCCAGGTTCATTTAGAGATGCAGTGCGGAAGCAAATGCAGCCAGCAACTCTTGATCGGTATCGCTTGATCATGCTGTCTAATGCCTTGCAACCAAGGTGGCCGACCTTTTCACTCCTCCCTCGCTATGCTCCTGCACAGCACAGTTAGAATCTCTGACATGTTGTAACTTGTGGCTGTTTGTCTTTGAATTAGTTGACTAATAAGGGTGAAACCCAGATCTAGGAAAGACCAGAAGTCACTGCAATGACTGCCACCTACACATCTCTTCCTTATGCTATGTGCATGCACCTTGGAGGCAGTGCAGCTCTCCAATGCTATTTGTGATGGTGACACTTGTGTAGGAAGGCTGGGCCTGACCTACATTGGATGACCTTTGTTGAATAAAGATGGTGCTGGAGGTTCATCCTCCCACTTCCACAGTCATATCACCTGTGGGTGAGCTGAGTGTGCCTGACACGGGTAGTTTTCCTGACAGTACAGCCATGCCTTCAAACTGTGCTGTGTGCATATTGCAACATCTTTAAATACTGCAGACCCCAAGAACTTTAAACGTGTTCCAACCTGTTGTGCTGGAATCTTACACAGAGCAAACTATGAATGTCCACAGGTAGCATACCTGTGTTAGTGCTGGAACATATTTCTGTCTGTCACAGTCATGTGACCTGTAGACTGCTACAAGCCAATCACATACATGGAGTACGAGTTCATATGTACCTGCTAGTGCAAGTTGTCACTGTTGCAGCTCTTATGTCCCTGGATGACATAAATGCATATGTGTGTAAGTAAACCATTCTTAGGTGCAAGCCACTGTCCAGCAGGAATGGTACATGCCAATATTCACAAGGGGAAATCCCCTACAGACGCTTGGCCAGTTGTCATCACCCATCTCTCACATGAAAACCACCACAAGATATGGGGGTTTTCTCAACTTCCTTGATGAGGAATACCAAAAGTTTTCCTTCTCATTCAGGTGCCTCTATGTTGGCTTGCCTGCCATGGTCATTCTGTCTTTGGTGATCTCCTGTGCCCTGGTCTTGGCATAAAATAGCATATTGGTGAGTCATGCTATTAATCTGTATGATTGTCCTGTTATAACAACTCACTTCAGTGATGTCTGCACTGCAAGTGATCCCAGAAGGCAGCCCTGTTAATTTACATGTGCTATTTGTGAATAAGGGCTATAGTAACACTTCCATATCTCGTACTGTAAACTCCAAGTGTTGTTACATACATGTGTGGCCTCGATTATTCTAGCCCATACCTACTGTGATGGTTTGAATACTATTGTACTGTACTGACCATGTTATGCTGTTTCTCTGTTTATTATGTTTCATTGTAAAATGAATTTTATCACTTGTTTAATAGGAAGTGGAGCTTTTCTCCCCAGCCTCCACTGAAAATGGACTACTAGTCTAGTCGGACCACCCCAGTAAATAGATGTTAAATCAATAAATAAAAATAAATAAATGTGGATCGGTACGTGTGTGTGTTTATGTATGCATGACTGTCCATGCTAACTGACAGTTGCCTTTTTTCTGTTCATGGGCTAGGTGATTATGTAGGGTGTGTACATATATGAAGTCTGACTGTGCTGATGTCACTGTACATCATGATGCTGTAAGAGTGCATTGTGCTTCTATTTATGGGCATCTCATTCTTCTGCTGCATATCGATGTACATCATGTGGTATTCAAGGTATGTGAGCATGCAGTTTAGGTACCATTTTTTTTTCTACTGGAATTGATTTAGTAAGTGGACATGGTCTCTGCATGCTGTAGTGCAGCAGAGAGCTACACAACCTTTTTATACCTACTGCACAAAAATCATCAGGAGCACCTGGTGTGGTACTGTCAAGGCTCCCTTTATGAAGGCTGTGCCTGGTACCAGTTTTCTAGGGCTGAGTGATACACTGGTATCACCCATTCTGGTCTGAAGTGTAGACACTAATTCTGTAACCTGATGAGGTATTACCAAGACTGCCAGGTGGAAGAAGATGTTACAGGAGAGAGAGCTTTTATTGTAAACATTCTGTTTTTGCATTGTCACTGCACAGTAGGCATAGTTCCTATAGCTGCAGTTGTCCTTTACTATTGGCAATATGCTGTGTTTATTACTGTTAATGTTTCACATTATCACAAGGGATTGAAAATAATTGGCTCCTATGGAGCAAGATAAGCTTAGTGCATATTCTAAGAAACTGTACAACATATTACTGAGCAGCTGTTTTTGTGTCTTTTTTTTTTTCCTATTTTTTTCATAATTTTGGTTGATTGTTTTGTTTATCTCCATTTATTTTCTTTTTCTGCTGGATCAGCGATGATACAGGCAGAGGTAAGGTGACAGCTACCATAAGATGCTCCAACAACTGAACTGACTGATAGGGGTCCACCAGTCCCCACCCCTGCTGATTTGCAGGGTGATGATGGTCACCCAGTGGATAGAGAATTGAAGGGTTCAATAGTGGTCTCCACTGCTACCTCACAGAAGAAAACAAAGACTCCTCATCTGATAGTAATGCAGAGAGGCACTCTTGTGTTATCTAGACCATAGAGTGGAGTTGGTGAAGGCTGAGATGGACAAGGTGCTTGATGTTTGCATGACACCTTGTACGATGTACTTCTGCAGTTTGTAGAGTCAAGCCACAAGCTTTCTCAAATGCTGGGCCACTATAGGCAGATCCCACACATGTTGTCACCCCTGGAGGTGACTGCCTTCTGGGTAAGTTTCCCTCTGGGCTGTTTTGGCAGATGATTTTTACCATTTCTTATCACACATCATTGTGTTCCCCATCTTTGAGTGTCACTCCCCATCTCCAGTTTGTAATCGGATTCTCCCCATCACCAGTTGTTTACCATTTGTCAGTCTGCATCTTCCCGTTATTGCCCCCCTTATGTGTCACTACCTCCTCTGTCAGTTTTTGTCTGCCTCCTTCTATACATTCACCTTCATATAAACACTCACCTTCCTATACACAGACACGTCTTCCCCCATGCTACTTTCCTTCTCTACCCTTCTTCAAAAAAAAAAAAACAAAAAGAGCATCTCTCCCTAAAATTATACCCTTCTCTCCACACACGCCTCTCTTCCTTTCCCATTATCCTTCTGTATGTTCTTCTATCTTTTTTTTTTTATTTCCTGCTGTCCTAGCTCCCCATTCCCATGCTATGTATAATAAACTCAGTTGGCTGTTTGCTGTTATGCCCTGTATGCGCTGCCTGTTGTGCCCATGTACCAACTGTGGGCTGCTTTGACGCATGTGTGAATGTGTATAGTGTGGGACATGCCCCCCCCCCCCACGCCTCTTTACATGTTAACTTGAGTGCTTCTACTATGGTCTGTTCAGTTGAGTGGTTACTTATAATATCACAGTTGGGAAGACTCGTTATGTAGCATTCTCTGAAAGATAATCATACTGCACCTGCTGTTATGCATGCTTAATACCTGTCAGGTCTCATTGCACTAACAGCATCTCTCTGCTCACTGTTACTTGGTCTAGTTATGATTTTTTTTTCTGAATACACCTCTTTATCCTCACGCATTTGATTCTGCTATAAATAATGTACTGAGGAATATTGCATCAGGCTTAACAGGGTGGCCCAAGAGTGAATCTAATATGATTAATTGTTTAGCAGTTTTAGACTAACACAAAGTTTGTCTAAGACTTGGGCTTACTGAAACACAATGAAAGATGCATTACTTTCTTAGAGTGAAATTAGAAAGCTTAAAATGAACTTCAGTATTTAAGTAATAATATATATATTTGACAAAACCCAAGAACAAACAAACTGCAGGGAGGAATGCAAATTTCTGTAACATACAGACTACAAGAAAGCCATTAAACAATACAGTTTTTGCAGAAGTCTACTGAAAGCCTTTATGTTAGACTAGTGTATAAAGATGGAATATTCTATTAAATGGCTTCCTTACTATTGAACAATGGCCCTTAGATTTCTGACTGCCTAATCATATCTGCTTGAATTTGCATCTGTTAATAGGTTGTATTTATTTATTTTATTTATTTATTTGTTTGTTTGTTTATTTATTTTATTTAACATTTGTTTACCGGGAAAGTCCTACTGGACACAGGTCCTTTTTCAGCAGAGGCCCGGGGAGAAAGGCTCCATGAGTAACAGTAAATTTTCATGCACACATTACAATAATCAATAAAGTATAAAGCTAACAAAATGTAGTATACATAAGAGCATACAAATTTGTTATATCTTGATAACAAAACCTGGGCCTTGAACATAGCTAGTAGTATTTATAGGTATGACTTGTGTCAAGATATAAGGTTAAGACAGGTTGGTAGGAACAAAGGATTAAAGACCGGGGGAGAAGTTGGATATGTTTTGGGTATATGGTGTCTTTGTAACATAGACACCATGGGTTTGAGATTTGAATTATTGTTCTTAAAATGTTTTGTAATAATTTGGAGCTTATCTCCCCAGGTCTCCACTGAAAATGGGCTGCTTACCAGTTGGAATTTCCTGGTAATCAAATGTGAATAAATAAATAAATAAAATACATCTGTTTGAGACTGCTGTGCACTATACTGGAGAGTTGTTCCTTTCTCCACTTTTGTGGGATAATAGCATTAGTCTCAACTGTCCAGATTTTCGCACAATGTCCAGATTTTTGAGTCATATTTTTGGTCTGTTCCTCATAAAATTTGTTATTTTCTGGCAAATCACTAAAGATTGAAGTCCCTAAATAATGTCATACATTTGAGGTGCAAACTTCATATCCTTCAGAAAAGGTATGTTAATACACATCCGGTTATTCTAGCAACTTTAAGTTTATAAGAGCAATATTTAATGTCTGTAACTATTTTTGTACCTTTGTCCCCCATTATTTTAGGCTTTGTTCAGATTTATTGTGCTAAGAGGTTTGAGGCATGGGTCATGGTGATAGTATACAAAAGTAGGAAGGGTGTGGTAGACTTCCCACAAAAACACATTTTTTTTCAAGTGTTGGTAATTGATAGTTAGGCTGTGTTGACAATTATCTGAGAACAAGCTATTAGTTTATGATGGCCTCTGTTACTTATATAGGGCAGTTTTAAAATTGCTATGCACTATGCAAGGCATGTTTGACTCAAAAACAGGTGGACAGTAGAGATCAGTGTCATCCTTTTATTCTATAACATTTTAACTTTTAATAGTTATGTATTTATTATTATTGTCTTCTTTCTTGATTACTTCATCTGTTGCATCTCATGTTTTGTTGATGAAAGACCTAAAAACACTAAAGTTAAAGTCTTTCAAAGGGAATACTTACAGATATGGCATGTAATGTCATTAGTTTCTTAAAATCAAGGAATGTGAAAAAGCCAACAGCTTTTAGAATGAGTTACTGGACTGGCTTTACTTAACTCCTCCTCATAATTTATGATTCACATGAGTTCTGTTTATTGGGTATAGTTTTCAGATTCATGTCATGGTATCAAAGTTAATGAAAATAAACATATCAGAAAGAAACTGATATGATTAAAATTGGTGGTAAAATTTTGCTTCAGTGGAGACAGTAAAAAGATAAAAATAGCCCATGTTTTTGCATGATTGGCAAGTCCCCCTTTATCCCAACATGAGGAGTTTACATACCACCAAATTGAAAAAAGTGAAAAGTCCGCCTACAGTGAAGCTCTATCCTTTTCCACTACTATTGAACCATAGTCTCTAAACCAGGGAACAGAGCTACATCTATAGTTCAGACAACACTATCAGTAACAATGAAAACTAGGAAACACAAACTGAATGACAGATTCATGTTCTTCTTCTTCTTTCGGCTTTTCCCAGTTAGGGGTCACCACAGCGGAACTTCGGTCCGCTAATGATTGGCGGTAGATTTTTTACGGGTGCCGAGCTTGATGCCCAACCTTCAAAGAAGGCGCGCACATTCTACTCATGTCTTTCGAACGCCACTCGACCACGGGGAGGACATGCAGACTCCACACAGAAGGCGCTCCAGACGAGAATCGAACGGGAGAACCTCTTGCTCTGAGGTAACAATGCTACCGCTGCACCACCGCGGCTCCTGAATGACAGATTCATTTACTTACTTTGTAATGTTTTATTTAGAATTCAGTTGCAATGACACTTCAAACAAGTAGTGATGAAGCAGCAGTCAGCTAAATTATATGCTTTTATAGCTGGCGTCCTAAACATAGACATGCATCTATTAGTATTAAAATGGATGTTTGGTATATTTTTTTTTGTTTAAAAAGCCTATTATAAGAAAACTGTCTACGTGTAATGAGTAAATAGTATAAACATTTTATTTCTTGACAATGACTTCTTGCTTAAAAGGGATGTTTAGTGCCCGAAAAAAAATTCCTCTGTATTGTAAAATATGTTTATCACTGATAAGCAACATGTTGCAAATGTAAGAAACAATTGAACTAAAAGTAAGTAAATATATTTATTATATGAATTATAGTCTAAGACTACAGTATGTGTGTGTGTGTGTGTGTGTGTGTGTGTGTGTGTGTGTGTGTGTGTGTGAGATGTTCATTGTATCACAATCTGCCAATCTGTATTTTGTCGACTTGTGTCCTATTGCCTGCATAAGAAACATTATTTTTGTCATGCCTGCCCTGCATGATCCATGGAAGCAGCCATTCAAGGTTTAATGATTTTTGAGTCATGATTGCCAAGTAGTGAGTTAATGAACTGCAAGTGGTACAAAGCTGACCAGGAATGACAGTTTAAATATATACCTGTGTGTGTGTGTGTGTGTGTGTGTGTGTGTGTGTGTGTGTGTGTGTGTGTGTGTGTGTGTCTGTATTCTCTCTCCCTCTATGGATATGTATATGTGCATATGCTTACATGTATAAACTTGTTTAAATCCTAACACTTGAGTCTGATAAATGGTGAGACTGAAATATTTATCTGACTTGAGACTGTTTCTAATCACCATCCCACCTATGTTCTCAACCATCTATCACTGTACATAACTGTTTTACTCGCATCTAAAAATAAAAGACATAAAGGAAAAGTTACACACACACACAGAGCACACAAAAACAGTACTTCCTTCCTAAAAAAATAAATAAATTAATTCCTTTTAGAATATATAAAAAATAAAATAAAATAGAACAAGGACCACAACTAGCTAGTAAAAAAGAAGTTCACCACATTTTCCCAAGGTGCAAATACACATTTGATGCCCACCCAGGTAATAGGTAGAGGAGTAATACAGCTGTACAGCTCTGTCTTTAACTTCTCTATAGTGACACAGGCCAGTACTCCCTCAAACTATGAACATAGCTGGTTACTATCTATTTCCAGTAAGCACCTGTATCTAGACATAGCACGCATTCCACTCCCTCTTGCTTGGATACATTCAAAACTCTAATACAAAACATTATGGCTTACATACCATGAAAGAAAGCCACTAGTGTACTCTGGGACTACAGCTTAAAATATTTGGGTTACACCTACCAGAATTTTTAGATGAGCTTAACCTAATACAACAAATGCATGAACTTACCATCTCCAACTATGAATCTAGCCACCACACTACCATTGACCTCATAATCACCTCACACCCACTGAAATTACCACCAACCCTCCTTTCCTTCTGTGATCCACATTCAAAATTTCAAAATAAAATACGACCCCAAGGTGATCTCATTTAGACCAAAATCTTCAAATGAAGTATCCAAACTCTGATCTCTCCTACCAGCTATAGACTGTTTTTTACAATTTCAACCTTATGCAAACACTGCCATTCTGTAACTCACAGAAATGTATCCTTTCCCTTCAGAATACACACGTTTCCTTATGTACCAGATGCTTCAAACAAACTAATAAAGACTGGCTAATCAAAGAACTTAAAACACTGGTGCAACTTTGTAATGCATTCTGCCAAAGCTGGAAGTAAGACCTACTGACATTAATTAGACAACATTTCACCACTCTGTAAAATATTGCTAAACAGTCAGTTTAAAGGAGCAACCCCGTATACATATCATAGACAAACCTCCATCTTAAACTTGTCAAAAACTTTGTGGTAATAAATAACCAACAATAACATGTACACCCCCCACCCCAAGAAACCTTTACTCGGTGCTACATACCTTGATAATCCACCATTCTGTGTCCAACAGACTTCCTCAATAAATTCTCCAGTTTACTCTCATCTCCATCAAAACACACCTTGAATTCCCACCCACAGGCAAGCCCAAGGAAAAAAAAAATATATATATATATATATATATATATATATATATATGTATACACACACACACACACACACACCAGCAGTATAATGGGCAAATAGATCGTCCCATAGCTGGTGCAGGTACAACTTGCGCCACCTACTGGTACAAATGATCTCTGTCCATGTTGCCCCATAGCTGGTGCAGGTACAACGTGCGCCACCTACTGGTACAAATGATCTATGTCCATGGTTCAGATACCACTTCAGAGAATTCTTGCTCAGCCCTCCAGCCCACTTATGTAACCTTTATCAAAAAACAAACACAATACTTAGGTCAGATCACTGGCAATAAATCCAAAATCAACCAGCATCAGTAATTTCCGATCAATTTCAGTACTGCCCACACTAGACAAAATCATAAAAAAACTTAATGAACAACTCACAATCTACCTCTAAAATTGTCTCTTACTCTCCAATTACATAGCATGGCTTTCGGTCCAGGAGAAGTACTCTGACAGCTCTATGAACCCTAGCCAACTGCAAGCTCTGCAGCTTGGGTAGCAGACACTTAAAAGGTGCAGTCTTCATTGATTTAACTCTGGTCTTTGACATAGGTTCATAGGGTAGGTACTAGGCTATCTGCCCAATGGCATTTATAAGCCTAGCCAGAGTGTGTCGGCTTTTGCCGCCCCATTGATTAATTAACTGATCCTCTGTCAAGCAGAGCCAATGAAATGATCCCAGGGGTGTATTTTCTGTTACCCATCCACTCGTCAAGGTTTCTCTTGAAGAGTGTTAGTGAGGGGCTCTGCCTGATGTCATTTGGAATTTTGTTCCAAAGCATGGGGAGTCTCTGTGACAGGAATCTATCCCTCCAGCATGTTCTATTTATTGTTATGGTGAGGTTTAGCTCACTAAAGTGTGTGGCTCGCAGTGACTTGGATTTCTTTAGGTGGAGCATGTCCATCAATTCTGAGTTGGACATGGCTTTGTAAGTCAGGCAGAGATCCCCTCTGAGTAAGCGATATGCCACTGAGCACAGCCAGAGTTTTTCCAGTCGGGCTGCATAGGACATATGTTTGAGGCCAGTAATCCTCTTGGTGAGGTACTTTTGTGGTCTCTCCAGCTGTTGGAAGTGTCTTGTGAGGTACATCCCAAATGGGGCATTGTACTCTATGATGGGTCTGATGAATGACGAGTAGAGGGGCACTATAACCTCTTTATTTCTAGATGCAAACCCTTTAGTAATTAGATGGGCTACATAGAAGGATTTCTTAACTACCTTGGCAATATGATTGTCAAAAGAGAGATTACTATTTACCTGGGTCCCCAGATCTCTTATTACCTCTTCTGTATTAAGGGGGCTGCCACCTATGTGGTAATTTGTGGGTGTTTTGTTTTTCCCAAATGGGATGACTATGCATTTTTTGGCATTTAGCTTGAGGCCACAACTTTGACACTAGGTGTCTGTCTCAGTAAGGCCCTTTTGGAGGATGTCCATGTCAGCTGGAGAGTCAATTATGGCTCCCAGTTTGCAGTCATCAGTGAACTTGATTAGTCATAGTCCTCCTGTGTTTGCCTGTACTTCTCAGAAGTATATGCTGAACAATAGGAGTCCCAGGGCCGAGTCTTGTGGGACACCACTTGTGACTGGTTTAGAGTCAGACCTGGAGCCCACTATTCTTACCGTGTGAGTTCTGTCTGTAAGCCAGTTGGCAACCCATCTCGTGACGTAGGGGTTTATGTTCAGGATGGTGAGGTTTTCTGTAATACCCGAGTGGGGAATGGTGTCAAAAGCCTTGGCGAGGTCAAGGTAGTCTGTGGCCTTGGTGACTGTCTCAAAGAAGTCAGCCAGGTTTAGTAGGCATGATCTGCCTTTAACAAAGTGAACTGGGTCGGGTCAATTGTTTGGAGGTTCGTAATGTCTTTGTTAATGAGTTCCATGATGATGCGCTCCATAGCCTTGCAGACCAGGCTAGTCAGGCTTATGGGTCTGTAGTTACCAGGGTCAGTTTTGGCCCCTCCTTTGTGGAGAGGAATAACTGTTGCTGTGCACCATTCTATGGGCATGTAGCCTGTGGCAAGGCTGAGGTTGAACAGCGTGTTTAGGTGGAGGGTTAGTTAGTTCCGTAGTCCGAGCAAGACGCAGCCTGGGACACCATCTGGTCCCATTGATGCTGTGTTTTTGGCTTTTGAAAGGGCTGTTTTCACCTGTGTGCCTGTGATTTTTGGGACACTACACTTTTCTGGTATTGTTGTGCGCCCTTTTGGAGGTGGGGGGGGTGAAGTTTGCACTGAATCTATCTGCCAAGATGTTGGCAATATCAGTAGGTTCAGTATATTTTGTGCTGTTTTGCACTAGTTCAGTGCATATCTGCGAGTTGCCACTTAGATTCTTAACATAGCTAAAGAAGGCTTTGTGGTTCTCTTTTGAATCCTTGGCTATTTTTCTTTCAAAGTTAGCCTTGGATGATTTTATGAGGGACCTTAGTTTCTTACTGATACTGATCAGGGATGTCTTTCCTTCTTGGGGATTTGCTTTTTTTCTCAACTAGTTTCCTCCTTCTGCCTGTTTATTGCAGGGATCCACCAAACTGGTTTCCTTCTCTTAGAGCAGCAAGTCTTGGTTTTGCTAGGGATGGCACGATCCATGGATCCTTGTAGCTGCTCACAGAGTGCATTTGTAAAGGTTTCTGCATCTTGGGCAGCATTATCCTTTAGCTTGGGGGCTGTGAAACTTACCACCTCTGCCTTAAGTAAGGTGAAGTTTGCTTTAGAAAAGTTTTTACTGCGGTTTCCTTAGTTGGGGGGTGGTGGTGGGGTGTGAACATCCAGAGTGATTAGTTTATGTATGATCTGATCTAACCAGTGACTGGTTGACCTCTGGTGTGGAACACCTGTCGCCCATGTTGGTGATGACCAGGTCCAATATGTTTTCACCTCTGGTAGGGGAGTTTACCAGCTGATCCAGGGCATTTGAGTTGATGAATTCCAGGAATCGCTGAGCCTGGGAATTTGTACTCGAGTAGTTTTCCCAGTGAATGGTAGGGTAATTGAAATCGCCCAATATCTGGGTGTTCGGTAGGACCTTCATGTTTTCCAGTATCTCCAGAAAGGTGGAGTGGTGGTCCTGGGTCATGGAAGGTGATCTTTTAGCAGGCCACAACCTGCATTGCAGATTTGCCCGATGTTAGTTGCACATGGATGATCTCAGAGGTATCATGCTGCGCCACTAACCTGGAAGTGTAGGTATCCTTGATGAATATGGATATACCCCTTCCTTTTGTGTTTCGGTCCATGTTCTGTGGCCGAAATGTGTGGTATGAGTTGTAGCCCGGTAGTGCTGGGGTGCTCTCTGGAGCCTTGAACCAGGTTTCAGTTACTGCACAGATGTCGATGTTCTCCATACTGAGGAGCATTTTGAGCACATGCATTTTGAGATTTAAACTCCTGACATTGAGTAGCATACCCCTCAGTTTTTTGTTAATTGTGCTGTTTACAGAGGTGTATTTGACTTTTGAGCCTTGCCTAAAAAAGGCACTATGGGGACAGCAAGAGTCTTGGCCAGTATTTGAAAGCCTAAGGGTGACAGAGGTGCAAGCCATCTCTTGTGAAGCAATGCGGCTTGTCGAGCATGTCTTCTTTATACTGAGGTATCATTCTTGGTGAGGGCATGATGCTACTCAGGGTCAGGGTCATACCAGCCTGGGCTGCATGATCAGAGAGCTCTTCCATGTCTCTTTTCATGTAGCCCAGGGAGGTACATCTTAGGTCATTCACACCAGCATGAACAATGACAGAGTCATATTTGGACTTGTTCTGGAGTGACCTGAGTGCTTGTGTTATGTGGCGTATTCTGGCTCCCAACAGGCAGCTAAAAGTAACCTTCTACTTGTCCAGCCTACTGAGTGGGACGTCAGTGTGCCTGACTATAGAGTCACCTATTACTAATGTGTTAGGTATGTTATTTCGCCTTAAGGGCTGTGATTGTGCGGCACACTGATTTTGTGTTTTATGTGTTGTCTGATTTGTGACAGGAAGTGCAGGTTGTTTGGGTGTCAGCATTGGAGGTCTCTGATGCTTTTGCAGGTTTTCATTTAGAGCTTCCAAGTATGATTTTGTGTATTTTTTCTAGCAATGTTTTAGTAGGTCTGTATGCGGCTGGAGGTGTGGTGCAATTGTTAACCTTCTCCTCTTGACTGTCTGTTCCAGTCTTAGGTGGAGACAGCTTAGCTTCCAGTTTGGCTGTATAATTGCATCTGTCGCATATGTTAGTGTTTTGTGGTAGGAGGAGAGGGTTGTCTGTGTACATGAGGTAGTTGGAACATTGCCTCAGGATACCCAGATTCACCAGCTGGACTGGAGAGTGCACATGAAGTTGCCCTTTGGTTATAGCTGAATAGTAGGGTGAGCTGCTTAGTTGCTTGATTGGTGAGGGGTGAATAAAGAGCCTTTCCCTGCTGGGCAATCAGTGTCAGTGTATATTAGTGCTTGCTATTAGGTCTGAGCAAGTGCTGGGCTGTAGGATGGTTTTTGAGTGCTTAGGTTGAGAGTTAGACTAGTTTCAAGGAAGAAACTGAAGAGGAGACTTAGTGGAGCCAGGATTAACTGTACCTAACCTGCACTACCCGATGCGCAAAACCATGCAAATGTGGTTTTTATAGTAGGGAAATTAAAGAGATAGAAATTAGTCCAAAATGGCCAATAAACTACTAACTTCTGGGCTGGAACCACTCCAACGGGGACAGATAGGTTACTCAAAGCTCTCCTCTCTCACAAGTGAACAGCGAAACTTCCTTCTATCCAAGTAAGGTATAGGCAACTCAGAAACTAGTATCACAGCCCTGAATTCAGCACTAGCCTGAAAACTGGACTATACTAGCTTAGAAAGGTGGGAAACAAGGATTTTTTTTTTTTTTTTTTTGAAAAGATAAGGCAAAAAGAGTAAAAAAACACTTAAAACAGCTTTAAATGACTACAAATGATCAGAAAAGGCTATCACACTTTAGTGTGTAGCCTACAACAGTTAAACAAATTATTTAAACAAAAATAACTTTTTAAAAGTGCAAGCAGTCAAATAAGTACAATATGTGAAAAAAACAAGCTTTTAAATCACAATAAATGCTGGAAAATCTGCGTTTAGGGGGAAAACAGTTAAGTACAGCAAGAAAGTACATAAAACTGATACTTAATCACTCCAAAGTCTCTCTTCTAAGCTAGAAGGCTTGTATCAGTTTAAGGCTTTCTAGTGCTACCCGGTAGGTTAGTTACAGAAAAGATGGGAAACAAGCGCAGATGTGGTCTTTTAAACCAGAAAGTTGAAAGATATAGACAGTGTCTCCAAATTGTCAATAAACTACAATTTCTGGGCCAAGAACCTCTCCTCTCATTGTAGACAGGCTACCTAGTGCTTACCACTCCTACTGATTGGCTTTCTTCCAACACAGAATGGCTTGCGGGGCTCAGAAGCTTACTAACAGTCCTGGATACAGCAACTCTGTATCTGGACTAGGCTAGTTACAGGAAAGGTGGGAAACAAGCGCAAGTGCAGCTTTTAAACCAGAATGTTTAAAGAGATGGAAAAAACTGCCCAAACGGCCAATAGCTACAATTTCTGGGCCAGGAACCACTCCTCTTGTGGTAGATAGGCTACCTAATGTTTACCACTCCCAATGATAAGCTAGAAGGCATCCCTCCAACACAGAAATGCTTGGGGGGCTCAGAAGCTTACAAAGAGTCCTGGATATAGCAAGTCTGTACCTGGACTAGGCTAGTTACAGGAAATGTGGGGAACAAGTACAAACATAGGCTTTTAAGCCAGCAAGTAGAAAGAGATGGAAAACTGCCCAAACAGCCAAATAAACTACAATATCTAGGCCAAGCCTCACTCTACCCATGGAGGATAGGCTACCTAGTGCTTACCACTCCCACTGATAAGCTAGAAGGCTTCCCTCCAACACAGAAAGGCTTGGGGGCTCAGAAGCTTACTAACAATCCTGGATACAGCAACTCTGTAACTGGACTAAGCTAGTTATAGGAAAGGTGGGAAACAGGCACAAGTGCAGCTTTCAGACCAGAAAGTTGAAAGAGACAGAAAAGAAAACTGCTCAAACAGCCAGTAGCTATAATTTGTGGGCCAGGGATCACTCCTCTTGTGGTAGACAGGCTATCTAGTGCTATCACTCCCACTGATAAGCTAGAAGGCTTCCCTCCAACACAGAAAGACTTGGGGGGCTCAGAAGCTTACAAAGAGTCCTGGATACAACAAATCTGTACCTGGACTAGACTAATAACAGGAAATGCAGGAAACAAGCGCAAACACAGTCTTTTAAATCAGAACATTGAAAGAGATTGAAAAGCTTCCCTAACAGCCAATAAACTATAATTTCTGGGCCAGAAACCACTCATCCCATGGTAGATAGGTTACCTAGTGCTATCACTCCCACTGATAAGCTAGAAGGCTTCTCTCCAACACAGAAGGGCTTGGGGGGACTCAGAAGCTTACCAACAGTCCTGGATACAGCAAATCTGTACCTGGACTACACTAGTTATAGGAAAGGCAGGGACCAAATGCAAAACGGGCTTTTAACCAGAAAGTACAAAGAGATGGAAAAACTGCCCAAAGCCCAAGTTATAGGAAAGACAGGTAAAAAGCTTAGATTTTTTTTTGTTACAGAAAAGCAGCTAAAACGCCAGTAAATACAATTTAAATTGTAGTGCAGGACAGCACACCCACGTGTGTAGCAACACTATGGCAAATTCAGTTCAGATAAATGCAATTAAATTAACAAATGACTAAAAAACAAGAGCAGAAGCCAGTAAATTAGAAGGCTACTAACAAGCAGTAATAAGTGCAGAGTAAGAGTGACTGAACAGATAACAGCACGCATAAGAGGAACTAAGACAGTTACAGTAAGAGCAGCTAAATAATATATATATATAGATTTATATATTTTTTTTTTTTTTTTTTTGAGGGAGGGAACAGAGCAGGATTAAGAGGTACAGGGGTTGTCCTTCCCAAATGCTCTCTTTGTACACAGTAGGAGGACCTGAGATCAGAATATGATCTCACTGCACTCAGTTGAGTGACCAAATGAGATGGACCCAGAAGGAGTATCCAAATACAAATCTACAAGAGGGGCAGGCATTTTCAAAGATTTCAGGTAGATGTTAGCTGGCCAAAGCTCTGCTATTAAGCAGAGATAACTCAAAATGTACCACTTGTATAAGGCAAGACAGAATATCAGTGATGAGCTGAAACTAACCCCCACTGCTATCAATGGCTACACAGAAATTCTAAAAAGTACTCTGTAAAGAGACAGCCACAACTTCAGTTGAGTTAATATTCAGTGAAAAACCCAAATAAATAAATTAAATACAGTACTATATGCAAAAGAGCAGATAAAAGTGTGCTTAAATTCACTGATACGTCCAGCTGATTTCAGGTACATGTTAGCCAGCCAAAGCTCTGATATTAAGCAGAGATAACTCAAAATGTACCACTTATATAAGGCAAGACAGAATATCAGTGATAGCTGAAATTATCCCCCACTGCTATCAATGGCTACACAGAAATTCTAAAACGTACTCTGTAGAGAGACAGACACAACTCCAGTTGAGCTAATATTCAGTGAAAAACACAAATAAATAAATTAAATACAGTGCTATATGCAAAACAGCAGATAAAAGTGTACTTAAATTCACTTATGTCCACCTAATTTCAGGTAGATGTTAGCTGGCCAAAGCTCTGATATTAAGTCAACAACTCCATCCTACTAAGTCACCTATTGGATATTGAAAGCACAGTGGTTTCAAGATTTTCTTACCTTCAGAACCTTCCATATAAAAACTTGACTTTTCCTGTTCTCAGTCTGTCCACACATACTACAGTGTCACACAAGGTTTTATACTGACCCATCTGCTCTTCTCTATTTTCAAAAACAAATTCCCACTTGATCTGTATCTACATCAACTCCTGCTATATGTCGATGACATGGTGATTTATCAGTCTGGTAAAGGTCACTTATAAATACAAAAAGCAGCTACAATTAAACCTTCTCCATTTAAACAGTTGGCTTGGGTTTATGACAATGGATTGAGTACACTAAATATTGAACAGCTGGAAAACCGAAAACGCTGGTGATAGAAACCCATTTTATGACATCACAGTACAGTGAAAATCAGAAAATTTGCCATTTCCTCACTTTAGTGCAATCTCGGAGTTAGTATATACATTTAGTGTGGGGTGCAGCCCCCCCCCCCCAGAATGGCTTTCTATCACCTGCGTTTTCGATTTTCTGGCCATTCAATATTTAGTGTATTTTATCCGTTGTCATAGATCTGTTGGCTCACAGCTAAGCAACTCTTACTGAATCACAAAAAAGCAAAGCTGTAATCTTCTGCACTAGCAAAAGTCTAGCAACATGCCCTAAAATGCATCACTGAATCAGTTCAGTAACATTACAGAAACTGTAAGATTCTTTAGATATCAAGGAATTTGACTTGATCAGTCCCTCAGCTTTCAGGATATTTTGAAAAAATTCAGGTCTAAGATCAAAAACTTGTAATTCTGTGCATAAAAATTATCCCAGTTCCTCTCTCCTCCCTCCAAGTCCAACTTGCCCAATTCATTTGCTGTAATACTGTAAAAAGTCCAAGAAAAGAGTGAATATAAAGTATCTCTCTTCTTCTTTAAACTTCTTTTTTACAAGAGGTCATACTGGCCTGCACGTCGAATGTGTGGACCAGCTCCCCACAACACCCAACTTTATATATAGCAACTCCAGGGTAACAATACCTTGGAGCAAAGGGAGTATTATTGAAAAACTGCATTCTGAAATGTAGTATATGCAAGTCCAGAGTTTCATTTTTTCAGTCTGCAGATTTTGTCACTTGCCAGTGCAAGTTAGGAGATTTCAAATGGTTACCCAAAACTTCAACTGATCTGTAATAAAATCTGTCACTTCATCACCAACTCTCCATGTATGTGATACCTTATCAAAAGCCAAATGGATACCTGTAAAAATAAAATCAATAAATAAAGTAAAATAGAACAAGGACCACAACTAGCTAGTAAAAAAAAGTTCATCACGTTTTCCCAAGGTGCAAATACACATTTGATGGCCACCCAGGTAATAGGTGGAGGAGTAATACAGCTGTACAGCTCTGTCTTTAACTTCTCTATAGTGACACGGGCCAGTACTGCCTGAGACTATGAACATAGCTGGTTACTATCTATGTCCAGTAAGCACCTGTACGTAGACATAGCACGCATTCCACCCCTTCTTGCTTGGATAGATTCAAAGTAGAACCTATACTCCAAACACTTACCTACCTGTAACTTCACTGCAGTGATCACAATACTCAGTCCTAGACCCCAAACTGTGGCAGTCCCTAGCTGAACATGTCAGAGCACTTAACTTCCAAGCCAAGTCAAATAATTTCTGCAAGAGATATTTAAATGTAAGTAATTTACGACAGGGCCACGTCATATAACTAATGAAATCTGCTACCATATCTTCTTATCAGCATTTACACTGACACGTCTGTAACACTCACTAACACACAATGCAACAAATATCTTGTAGTAAGTGTAATTTTTCTCTCTTCTAAATCCTTCTATATTTAGTCCTTCCTCACTACCACTGGACTTCCTAATACTTTCCTGATACTGCTGTATTTGTCATTATGTTTTTAGATGACCTTTCCAGATTGCTTCACCTCTGATTAAACTTTTTTAATAATGTACAGGGCTGTTAATTTGTTAATTTGTATATAATGTTCTAGAAGTCATTGCTGTTCCACTGGTTTTCTTACATTTGTATTGCATTTTCTGTTTGTGTTGTAGTAATTATATTCTCTTGCAGTGTTTATTACAGCCTGGGCTGGGCCTGCAGTTTGTCATGTTTGGTCAGTGCTCCTATCCCAGTAAACAAATGTTAATAAAGTAAATAAAACCATGTCACATTATGGGCAAAGCGAATCATAAATAAATAAATAAAAAACTGTGTAACATTGTATACAGTAAACACAAACATAATAAAAGTGGCAAATATTAAAATAACCCTTACTGTTCTATCATAAAACTACTTTAGATATTAAATGTATAGGTTCATAGTTTCATAGGTGATACTTGGCTATTGGCCTCGTGGCCCTTATAACCCTAGCCAAGAATTTCACCCATGTTCCATTTGCTGTATTTCTTTTTGATTTTACTTTTCTGAGCTCCTGATATCTGCTGTTTTCATGTTGTTTTGATTACTTTTTAATGATTAGTCAGGCAATATGATAAGGTAATTACCATTAATGAGATAAAAGTCTGATCTTCTGACACAAGGAATACTTTTTTTCTTTATGTACATTTCCATTTTTCAAACAATTATAAACAATATACCCCCAGAATACTACCAGCAGGGACACAGGTGGGATCCCAGGGGTGTAATTTTTGTTTCCCATCCAGTCATCCATGTTCCTCTTAAAGAAGGCTATTGAGGTACTCTGCTTTCCATGAAGAGGGAGTCTATTCCACAGATGGGGGAGTCTTTGTGATACAAGTTTGTCCTAACAACAGGTTATATTAATGTCACAGACCAGGTTGAAGCCTTGCGTGGGTTGCATGAGTGGTGTTTGACTTATTGATATTCAGCAAGTCCATCAAGGCTGGGTCAGAAACAGGCTTTTATGCCAGACACAGGTCACCTCTGAGTAGTCTGTACAAGACTGAGTAGAGGGACAGATTTTAACCTATCTGTACAGGATAGGTGTTTGAGACCCTGGATTTTCCTGGTCGGGAACCTCTGTGGTCACTCCAGCTGCTGCATGTGCTTGGCAAGGTATATGCCGGAGGGGTCATTGCACTTGATAATGGGTCTGATAAGGGAGGAGCAGAGGGATGTTATGATCTCCTTGTTCCTGGATGAAATACCCTTACTTATGAGGTGGACCATGTAGTACAATGGAGGCAAAATAGTGGTCAAAGTCAGGTTGCTATCTACCTGGGTGCCCAATTCCCTCACAACTGATTGTGTGTTTAGTATATTATTAATATGATAATTAGTGGGGATGCCATTTTCCCCAAAGGAGATTATGATGAATTTATTGGCATTCAGTTTGAGGCCATGCGTCTGGCACCAATCATTAGTTAGTTAAGGCCCTCTTGGAGAATGTTCACATCACTAGAGGAATTTAAGACTCTGCCCAGCTTGCAGTCATCTGCTAACCTGGTCAGCCACATAACACTGGGTTTGGCTAGCACCCCAAAAAAGTATATCCAAAACAGTAGAGGCCCCAAGACCGACCCTTGGGATATACCGGTCATTATTGATCTACTACTAGAGATAGTGTTCCCTATTTTCAGTGAGTGGGTTTATCAGTGAGCCAGTTAACTACTCATCTGGTAGCATACAGGTTGATGCCTAGCTGGGAGAGTTTATCTATTATGCTCGACTGGGGGATAGTGTTGAAGGCTTTGGATAGGTCAAGGTAGGCAATGTGCATCATCTTCCCCTCGTCCATGGCTTTGGTGACCGTTTCAAAGAAGTTGACCAAGTTTAACAGGCAGTATCTCCCTTTGACAAAACCAACCTGTGTGGGGTCAAGTGTTTGGAGGTTCCCAATATCCTTGTTTATTAGGTCCATGATGATGTGTTCCATGGCCTTGGAGATCAGGCTAGTTAGGCTGATAGGCCTATAGTTGCCTGGGTCAGTGGATGCTCCACCATTGTGTAGAGGGATGACAGTGGCTGTCCTCCATTTGGCTGAGATGAAGCCTGTACTCAGGCTTTGGTTGAACAGGGTGCCTAATGGTGCTGAGAGCTCATGCCTGAGTTCATGTAGGATACAGCCAGGGTTGTTATCAGGTCCCATGGAGACTGTAGTTTTTGCCTTTGAGAGGTGATTGAAGACCTGCTGCCTCGTGATGAAGATAGGAGGGCAGGTTCTTGGAGATGTTCTAATTTACTGATGTGGACAGGGGGTGAAGTTTTCACTGAACCTGTCTGCCAGTAGGTTGGTTATATCTATGACATTTGTGCATGTGGTGTTCTTGATTACCAGTTCAGGGCAGATTTGGGTGTTACCTTTGAGACTGTGGACTTATGTGAAGAAGGCCTTGTGATTGTCCTTAGTTGATGTGGCCAGTTTGGACTCAAAGTTAGTTTTAGACGATTTCACCAATGACCTTATTTGCTTGTTCAGACAAAGGAGAGATTTCTTCCATTTTGTCACCTACTACGTCTTGGTCCTGGACAGCAATATTTTTCCTTTTATTATAGAGTTTGTTTAGTGCTGCTGTCCACCAGACAGGCTTACTCTTCCTTGAGAAAGATGATTTGGTCCTGTCAGGTATTGCTGAGTCCATGCTGCCATGTAGGTGCTCAAATAGTTTTTTGATGTAGGCTTGGACATTAGTGCTAGCTCCAACTGAAGGGACGGTGGCTGTGAAGTTACTTATACCTGCTACGAGGAGGTTGTAGTCAGCTTTGGAAAAGTTTTTTTTTTTTTGTTTGACCCTGGCGGGGGGTGGGGGGGTGGTGGTCAGGGGAGATGATTACTTCGAAAGTGATCACTTTATGGTCAGATCTTACCAAGGAGGATGATATTTGTTAGTACCGGGTCTGGAATATTTCCACCTCTTGTGGGAGTGTCGACCAGCTGATCTAATGCATTGGCATTGACAAAGTCAAGGAATCTCTGGGCTAGAGTAGGTCTTCCACTCTATGGTTGGGTAGTTAAAGTCACCCAGTATTAGGGTAGAGGGTTGAATCTTGATGGATTCAAGTAAGTTCAGATAGGTGGAGTGGATGTCCTGAGTCATGGTTGGGGGTCTTTAGTTAGCTATGATTTGAATAAGTGTTTTGTCAGCAGTTAACTGCATCTGTGCGTCATACTGTTTGACCACACTGGAGGTGTGCAAGTCTTTGGTAAATATTAAAACTCCACCTCCTTTGGCTTTGTAGCCCTCCATTTGCAGTCTGAAAGTATGGTAGGATGAGTAAACTGGTAAGGCTGGGGTGCTCTCCACAGCTTTGAACCAGCTTTCAGTGACTGCACAGACGTCAGCATCGTCCAGGTGAGGAATGCTTGCAGTGAGTGCAGTTTCATGTTAAGACTCCTAGTGTTTAGCAGCATGACCTTTAAATGTCATTTAGAAGAATTTTTCAGATTGGTAATTTTGTCCTCATGACTTTGTCTAAAAAAGGCATTATGGGGGAGGAAAGAGCCTTTGACAGAAATCTGAAGCTCAGGGGAGACAGATGAAGGCCATCTCTGGCAAAGCATCGTGGTCTGTCAATCATGTCCTTCCAGGCTATCATATACTGGATCCCCTTGGAATGACTCATGTCCTCCCAGGCTGCCAGGTACTTGATCCCCTAAGGATAACAATGGAAAATCTCACAAAAATGATAATGCATTTACTGCTTCCCTTTAAACTGAATGGGAATCATTACTCCAGAGTTAAGAGAAGACATCTAAATACTCATAGAGTATGTTAGCATCTCTGTTGTGTGAAATATATCACTCTCTGAATAGGGAGTTCATTTAATGGCACACAGCTTTAAACGGCTTGAAAATCTTAATTTAAACCTAAAGTGCAGATATTACATGTATCACATCCTTGATTCCCCCATGCACATCTGTCTGTCTATTCTTCTGTCTGTCTGTCTGTATACATACATTACTATATGTTTACAGTCTACTGGATTCTTGGAAACAAGCCAGTCTTATTAAGTCATTGTAGCATACTCACACTTGGACAATCTGTTTTCAGCATGAAATAGATGATCTTGAATCATTTTACTCAGTGTGACCCCTCAAAATGTACAAAATGTCAAAGTTGTGTCAAATTACTTTTCTTTAAATCTACACACAGTGTAGACTGAGTTACTGACCCATCCCCCTAAAAATATCTGTGTTTTACAGATAATAAGCTTTTAAAAACATCCATCTAAAGCTGGCTGGCTTTTCCTAATGTTCGCTATGTTGTTTGAGATGTCAAATGAATTATTTATGTACTCGGCACTCTTTATTTCATGGCTGCCTATATTTCTGTAGGCTGTAACTGTGGGTGGGTGGCTGGGCTTATTATGTTAATTAAATTGTTTATAGTTCAGATTTCTCATTGTCTTTTGCAAGTCGAAGATTGCTTTCTAATCCTAATTTAGATTTATAGCAGTTATTAAAAATCCAGTCAATACTAAATACAGACCTTCTTAATTATGCTCTGATTGCTTAGAGTTGTCCTGCGGTTTAACGCCCTGTGATACCCACCCTGTCTTTGTTGGCTTGTTAAACTTAATGACTCTTAGTCTGTCTATCTTGTTGTAGTTAATGATGATTAAAATTCATTCACCTTCTCACCTCTTTGTTGTTCAAATCTCTCAGTTCTTGCTTGCTGCAAAGTTTGAACATTAACCATGTTTCTTTTAATTTGCTATATACATCAAAAAGTTATAGCAAGTAAGGACAGCGATGAGTGATGTAAAACATTTATCGCAGGTATGTAAAACACTTCAAACGGATCTTTTTAAGTGTAAAGGAGAGAATAACTGTAACACAGACTGAATATGTTAAATAACACATAGAACTTTCTATTAAGAAACGAGCAGAAATTATAAGACTCACAGGTCACATGCAAGGGCACCAGAACCATAGAGCATAGAACCCCACCCACATACACTTTTGCATCAGCACAACTGTCTGCCTTATTCACTCACTCTGCCTCTCCATCCTATGAACTTTATGAATTCACAAACTGAAACTACAATGCTAAATGGAATTCATACACTGGAGCAATCAGCAGACCTTTATTTTGTTCCATGAATTAACCTTGTGCCAGACAATGCATAACATTCATACTTTTGGAGTTTTAGAATGAAACCACCCAAATCATGTGGACTATGAGATGGGACTTGATGGCAGGCTTTAAAATTAATAGAAATTGCTAGAAAGCTAGTGAGGGTGTTTGATGGTAAAAATAGTGTATTTGTTTGTTTAAGACGTCCAACCAAACTAGCTTTGTTTAGGGGCAGAAGATACCATTGCTGCCTTATAAAAGTTAAGTAGAGCACTCTTCGCTTTCACTGATCACATCTTGTGGACACCACTTCTTACTGCTGATAGGGAAAAGGATAGACACTATGAAGGGAGACAGTTTCTAGTCCTAAATGTGCTTGGAGATTGTCACTGTGCTGCCTGCTTTACTTATTTCACTCACTGTTTTAACTGCAAATTTTCAGTTAAGCTGCCTCTGCTAAACAACAAAAAGCCAGATTAATCTGTGTACTATTGAATTTGTTTTTAATACAGAAGCACTGTAGCATGAACTTTAGGAGTGGTAGTTTGACTTTAGAATGGAAAAAAAGCTGTTTCCTTTTTTTTTTACTGAATAATACTGTTTCTTTTTAATCCTGGACTGGACTATGCCAGATTCTGGTTCATAATACATATGTCATTTTGTCAAAGCATTACCTCAGTAAAGACAAACAAATGAATAATTGAACACATCTATTCCTTTGCAGCTCTACTCACGTCATAGTTTCATAGTTTCATAGTATAGTACTAGGCTATCTGCCCTAGGGCATTTATAAGCCTAGCCAAAGCGTATGTGGCTTTTGCCACCCATTGTAATGATACAAAAGTGTACAATTTAAATTAAATTTAGTTGACTGTGCCTCTATCTAGCAATGACACAGAGATGACCCCCAGGGTAAACCAACGATCACCCATCCATTCGTCCAGATTTCTCTTGAAGAGAGTCAGTGAGGGGCTCTGCCTAACATGGACAGGTATCCTGTTCCAGAGTGCGGGAAGCCTCTGGGTTATGAATCTGTCCCTCCAGCATGTCCTATTCATATTTGTGCTGAGGTTTAGATCTTTAGCTCTCGTGGCTCTGATGGATTTGGATTTTTTGAGGTGGAGCATGTCCATTAATTCTGAATTGGACATGGCCTTTTACGTAAGGCACAGATCACCTCTGAGCAGGTGGTATGCTACTGAATACAGCTGGAGCTTTTTCAATCTGGCAGCATATGACATATGCTGGAGACCCTTGATCCTCTTAGTAAGGTACTTTTGGGGTCTCTCCAGCTGCTGCAGGTGCCGGGTGAGGTACATACCAAATGGGGCATTGTACTCAATCATAGGCCTGATAAGGGAGGAATATAAGGGTACAATGACATCCTTTGATCTGGATGTGAATCCCTTCATGTTAAGGTGGGCAAGGTAGAAGGTCTTTCTAACCACGTTGGCAACGTGGGTGTCAAATGAGAGGTCACTGTCAACTTGGGTCCCCAGGTCTCTGATTACTTTTTCCGTACTTAATGGATTACCACCTATGTGGTAATTTGTGGGTACTTTGTTTTTTCCAAAGGGGATGACTATACATTTTTTGGCATTTAGTTTAAGGCCATAACTCTGGCACCAGTCATCTGTTTCTGTGAGGCCCTTCTGGAGGATGCATGTGTCAGCTGGTGTGTCGACTATGGCGCCTAGTTTGCAGTTGTCTGCGAACTTTGTCAGCCACAAACCCACTGTGTGTGTCTGCACATCTGAGAAATAAATGCCGAACAAGAGGGGTCCCAAGACAGAGCCCTGTGGGACTCCACTTGTGAGTGGCTTAGAGTCTGACATAGCTCCAGCTATTCTGACTTTGTGGGTTCTGTCCTTTAGCCAGTTTGCAAACCATCTTGTGACAAACGGGTTTACATTTAAGCTGTTGAGCTTGTCTATGATGCCTGAGTGGGGTATCGTGTCGAAGGCTTTTGCCAGATCCATGAAGGCTGTATGAACTGCTTTGCCTTCATCGATGGCTCTAGTGACTGTTTCAAAAAAGTCCACCAGGTTTAAAAGACAGAATCTGCCTTTTACAAAGCCGAACTGGGTAGGGTCAATTGTCTGTAGGTCCCCGATGTCTTTGTTTATGAGTTCCATAATGATCCTTTCCATAGCTTTGCAGACCAGGCTGGTCAAGCTTATGGGGCGGTAGTTTCCAGGGTCTGTAGAGGTGCCACCTTTGTGGAGTGGGACCACTGTAGCTGTACGCCAGTGTTCAGGGACATATCCTGTAGCAAGGCTAAGATTAAACAGCATTCTTATGTGCGGGTTTAGCTCCTCTAGGAGTTCACGTAGCACGCAACCCGGGACACAGTCAGGTCCCATGGATGCTGTATTTTTAGCTTTGTTGAGGGCAGCTCTCACCTGGACATCTGAGATTTTAGGGAGGTTGCATTCAGCTGAGATATTTATTTTGTCTTTTGGGGGAGAGAAATTTGCACTGAACCTGTCTGCCAGTATGTTGGCAATATCTGTGGGTTCAGTGTATTTTTTGCCGTTATGAACTAACTCTGCGCATATCTGAGGGTTTCCGCCCAGGTTTCTAACATAACTGAAGTAGGCCTTGTGATTATCTTTAGTGTCCTTAGCGATTTTTCTCTTGAAGATGGTCTTTGATGATTTTATTAGCGAACGTAGTTTTTTGCTAGTGCTGATCAGGGATGCCTTCCCTTTATGGGATTTTGCTCTGTCTTGCAGTAGCTTCCTTCTCTTGTTATAAAGTTTGTTTATGGCTAGGGTCCACCAGATAGGATGCCTGCCTTTGGTAGAAAGGGTCTTGGTTTTATTTGGGATTGGATGATCCATGCATTTGTGGAGATGCCCGTAGAAAGCATTTGTGAAGGAATTAGCAGTGTGGGATGTGGTTTCCACTGGCCCAGGGGGCTTGAAGGATACCATTTCAGTCCTAATGAGTGTAAAGTCGGCTTTTGAGAAGTTTCTCACTGTGGTCTTTTGTGCTGGGGGTGGAGGTGGGATATGAATATCTAGGGTTATTAGTTTATGGTCTGATCTCACTAGTGAGGGCTATACTTCCGGTGTTGAGCATTTTGTCCCCATGTTTGTGATGATCAGGTCAAGTATATTATTTCCCCTTGTGGGGGAGGTGACTAGTTGTTCCATTGCATTTGAGTTGATGAATTCCAGGAACCTTTGGGCTAGGGTGTTGGGGCTTGAGTAATGCACCCAGTCTATGTTTGGGTAATTGAAGTCTCCCATTATGATGGTATTTGGTGAGACATTCATATCCTCCAGTGTCTTCAGGAAGGCTGAATGGAGTTCCTGAGATTGCGAGGGTGGTCTGTAGCATGCTACAAGTTGTATAGCAGTTTTGCCTACGGTTAGTTGCACATGGATGGTCTCCGATGCTTCGTGCGTTGCCACTAACCTGGAGGTGTGGGTGTCTTTAATGAATATGGACACTCCCCCTCCTTTTGTGGTTCGGCCCAGGTTTTGGGGCCGAAATGCATGATACGAGGTATAACCTGGTAGGGCTGGGGTGCTGTCAGGAGCCTTGAACCAGGTTTCAGTTACTGCACAGACATCGATGCTCTCCATACTGAGGATTGCTTTGAGAGCCTGCATCTTGAGATTTAGACTTCTGCCGTTAAGCAGCATTACCCTTAGTTTTTTTTTCTTTATTGTTTTCTAAGGTGGTGGGTTTGTCTTTTGAGTCTTGCCTAAAAAAAGGCACTATGGGGGTGGCAAGAGCCTTAGCCAATATCCAGAAGCCCAGTGGTGACAGGTGCAAGCTGTCCCTTGCGAAGCAGCGTGGCTTGTCCAGCATGTCATCCCAAGCAGACAGACATTGGATCCCCCTAGAATGACACCAGTAATTGAGCCAATTATTAAATCTGATCATCTTGTCTTTGTATTGTGGCATCATTCTTGGTGAGGGCAAGATGCTGCTCAGGGTCAGGGTCATACCGGCCTGAGCTACATAATCAGAGAGCTCCTCTATGTCTCTTTTCATGTAGTCCAAGGAGGTACATCTCAGGTCATTCACGCCGGCATGGACAATGACGGAATCATATTTGTTGTTGCTTTGGAGTGACCTGAGTGCTTGTGTTATGTGGCAGATCCTAGCTCCCGACAGGCAGCTCACCGTTACCCTCTCTTTGTTCAGCCTGGTAAGCGGGACGTCAGTGTGTCTGACTATAGAGTCACCTATTATTAGTGTATCAGGCATTGTGTTTCGCCTTAAGGGCTGTGATTGTTTGGCACACAGACTTTGTGTACTATGTGTTGCTTGTGCAGAATTTTGAGGTGGTGTTTTCTTGGATGTCTGCTTTGGGAGCCTTTGTTGTTTCTGTAAGTTTTTTATTAGAGCCTCCGAGTATGTCTTTGTGTTACTATGTGTTTGGTTTGCAGTTGTGGTTGGTTTATTTGAGACTGGGTTTGTTGTGTGTGTGGTTACCTTTTCCTCCTGTCTGGTCTTGCTAGTCCTGTGTTGAGAGAGTTCAGCCTCCAGTTTGGCTATATAGTTGCATCTCTCACATGTTTGTAATGTACTTGAAATCTGTATGAAATACCAATGCAGAGTTGTAAATTTCCATGTATGTTCCCCACCTCATAAGGATATTTTAAGGATTTTTCACTTCTAAAGAAAAGCACTGCTCATCTCAGTGCATGCCCTATACTATACCAACTGATTTATGCAATGTTGTAAATAACAGACTCTTTTGCTCCAGAACAGAAGGGCTGCAGTTCTCAGTGAATGGCACAAACTGTAGTTTGCAACAATTTAGAATGGGAAAAAGGCCTTTTGTTTCTTTTTTCTCGTTTGCTTCTGAACAGAAACACATCAGCTCTCATTGTGTGGTATTAACTGTAGCCAGTTTGTTACAGCTTAGAATGAGAAAAAGTGATTTGTTTCTTTTCTTTTTTTTTTTTTTTTCTTCTCAACAGAAGAATTGCACTTCTCAGTGCATGCCCTAAACTATAGCTACTGATTTCTACAGTGTTGCAAATAACAGACTTTTTTTTTCTTCTGAACAGAAACGCTGCAACTTTTGGTGCATGGCATAAACTGTACATTCTATGTAACAAGCAGCTTTAAGTGTGTGGCATAAACTGTAGCAACTGATTGCTACAATATAGCACATTTGCTATCATTCAGAATCATAGACTTTTTTTTTTTGCTTCAAAACAGAAGCTCTGCCACTCTCAGTATGTGACATTAACTGTATAACGTTATTGCTAGTTGCTACATTTTATAATAAGAAAAAGCATTTGTTTACTTTATCCCTTTTTGAACAGAAGCATTGCACCTCTCAGTGTGTGGCATAAACAATGTAGTAAGCTTGCTGCAGGTTAAAATGATAGACCATTTTCTTTTGTTGCAGAAGCACTAGTCTGCAGCACTTTCTATGTTGAATAAACTCTATTGTACAATTTGATAGATGAAAATATCTTTTCTACTCAAGTCTGAGGGTAGGAGCTTTAAGTTGGGTAGGTACCACCACAGGACTTGGCTGTGGACACAAAAAAGTTAGATACTTCTGTGAAACTGGGCATTAGCTGTTTTGATGTTCACAATAAAGAATTCAGCTTGTTTAAAACTGCTTCTAAGAAGCTGATTAACAGATATGTAAAAAAAAAAAAAATAAAAAAATACAAACTCCGAATGTTAATATCCAGAAGTGGGGATCTTCTTTTAAACAGTATATGAACTACATCCTGTGCAACTGTCATTCTGTCCTTTTCTTATATTTCTAATAAACACTCATTGCTTGATATTAACATAATAAAGTAATTGACATAAAGATACTCAGCATCATATGGAGTGGTCACCCTGTTCGTTTCAGCCACTTAATGTGACTTTTAAATAATTTTGTAGATCAGAGGACAAAGGACATTCAGAATGGCACATAATTATTCAGAGAATGCAATGCAGGTGAAAAAGAGTATTAAGGAGCTGAGAGATATGGGACGACAGCAGAATCTCATCTGAAAGGTTATTTATTAATGAGGCAAAAAATGTCAAAACTACATTCATGCTAAGTATTTCAACAAATGTATATATTAATGCATAGTGTTTTGTTGTTGTCAGATGGTATTACTATGTTACTAAAAGACTATTCCCCAATGATCAGACACTGTAATTTAGTGTCCCAGCTATACTGTCTGTTCCCTGGTTTGCTAGGCATCATGCAGATGTTTTTTATTAATGTAACTGGGAAAAGCCAAAAGACACTAATGTAATATCCATGATAATTAAAAAAATGTATTATCTAATTATTGTTAAGTATTTAAATTAGCTCTTTAGATTAATCAAAACTTTTAGGGCGGCCATGGTGGTGCAGTGGTAAGCATTGTCGCCTCACAGCAAGAGGTTCTCCGGTTCGATTCTTGGCTGGGGTGCCTTCTGTGTGGAGTCTGCATGTCCTCCCTGTGGTTGCGTGGGTTTCCTCCGGGTGCTCCGGTTTCCTCCCACATCCCAAAGACATGCTGCAGGTGGATTGAACACTCCAAATTGGCCCTAGGTGTGAGTCCGTGTGTGTGTGCCTTCTGTGGAAGGTTGGGCACCGGGCTGGCAACTCGACACTGTAAAACTCCACTGCCAATCGTGAGCGGACAGGTGATCTGCTGTGGCAACCCCTAACCGGGAAAAGCCAAAAGTAGAAGAAGAAGAAGATTAATCAAAACTTTTAGCCTAGTTTATTTCGGGTATTGTAAAGGGATGGTCAGTACATTTTCCAAAAAGTTGCTAACAGGTAGAATAGCACCACTTTTCAGATTATTCCACAATGATCAAACTCCATAATTGTTTGTCGCATCTATACTGTTGTTGCTTGGTTTGATAGGTATCATGCAGATGTTTAGTAATGTAATAAAATGGATTATCTAATTATTGTTAAGTATTTAATTTACTTCTTTAGATTAATCAAAACTTTCAGCCTAGTTTATTTAGGGTATTGTGAAGGGATGGTCGGTACATTTTCCAAAAAGT
>NC_056731.1:1971239698-1971334698 GCF_019279795.1 Protopterus annectens
TGACAACAGATTTAGATTTTGCCTACAACAGCAACTCTGAAAATACTGTTGCTGTGAGCTGCACTCCAAGTACAGATTTCGATGCCTCCCATTACAAGTGGTACCTACAGTCACTTGCAGAGGTGTCACATACCTTAGAAGATGCAGAATATTAAGAAGAAGAAACAATATTCTTTACCCATGAACAAAAAATGTGACAAAGAAAATGCAGATAGAGATATATTTCCCAAAAGTGGTCCTACTCTGCATAAGTGTCATCTAACTGCAGTTGAGAAAATACCATAGACTCCATTTGAATCATCATGTTTGACTACTAATCCTTCCTGCTCTCTGTTACGCAGTTCAGTTTGAAACAACAATATTAATGAGATTTTCCAACCAGCTAATGTGAAAGAAACGTGCATTAAGCAAATTGTGAGAAGCAATTCAAAAACTAAATGCAGACGTTGTCAACCACATGTGGTTTTCATCTTTCTGTTGGTTAACCTATTGCCAGTCCATATGTTCTGTATATTGGTGTTATTGCCATGGTGCATTGATAAGGCAACTCCTCACATCTCATCACTGTGGTGAGCCCACATTCTGTATGACTGGATGCAGTGACTGGAAGAAAGCATTTCAGAAATTTACTAAACATCAAGAGACAGTGTTTTACCTTGAAGCTGTTGAAAAGTACAGTGCTTTCAAAAAACACTAGAATGATCATTGATAGTTGACTCAGCCAGCTGCACTGTAAGCACAGGTATAACTGAAAAATGATTTGTTGTTCTGAAAGCAGGTGAAATCTGTGAAATGTTTAGTCAGGCAAGGACTGGTGATTCATGGAAAAGAAGAAGAAAGCAAATTGAAACAGATGATACAGGCAAGGGCAAAAGATGTACCAGAACTGAAGTGGGTGCAGGAGGGAATGTATCAGACTTTGGATGTTGTGAATGAAATCATGGAGATCACGGCTCAGTTTCCGTGGAATTTCTTGCAAGAAATAAGATTTAAATCTAAATTGTATTCCATAATAGCAGATGACACTCAGGACATAAGTCAACATGAGAAGATGACATTGTGTCCAATGGGTGCCACTACCACAGTTTACTACACATGAAAGATTTTATTGGGATTTATAAGATGGAAAAGACAGATGCAGAATCAAACACAAATTCACTGAAAGACATTTTGGTAAGGTGTAATTTGCCACTGCAAACCTAGGAGGACAGGCATGTGATGGTGCTGCCAGTATGAGTGAATGCATTTCTGGAACTGCTACCAGAATTAGAAAAGTCAACCCACTAGCCCTAAATGTCCACTGTGCCAACCACTGTTTAGCCTTGGCATTGCAAAACTGTGCCAAAACAAGCATTCCCATTGAAAAAGCCCCCTGTTATTTTCATGAAGCCACTGTTCTCATTTGTCCATCAACTCGGAGAATAGCTTATTTCAAAAGCATGGCATCAGGAGATGATGACCCATATAATATGGCAAGACTGCATTTACTTTGTCCAACAAAACGGATAGCAAGAACAAAGAGCATTAAGGATATTTTAGCCAATTATAAGAGACTGTATGACACTTTAGAAAACCTTCAATGTGACAAGACGTTATATATGAAGTAAAGTCAGGGGATTGTTAATGATGATGACGGAGTTTATGGCCTACTTTGGACTTATTGTTTTGTACAATATATTCAGTGTATCAGAACAAGATTCAAGTATCTTCCAAGCAAAATTTTATTTATTATTTATTTATTTTACATTTGTAAACTACAACAGCTATAAACAGCCTCAAGGTTAACTTACAAAGGCAACCTGACAGTTTTGGTTTTGATAAAGTGTATAACAGCATCAAGAAGAGAGCCCAGCAACTGCAAACTGTTGGAAACTAAGCTTCTGAGACAACATCAAGTCCCAGCAAGGTTACAGGATGGCACAGCACCTTATCACCATGATTCCACTAAAGACTGGTACTGCCAAATGTACTTTGAGTATATTGATGCATGTCTTTCTGAACTCAGCTGTCATTTTCATCAGGAAACACAGACCTTGCTGTGTTCAATGGAGAATATGTTGCTTCAAGCAGGTAATGGCACTTCATTTGCAATCCCACCTGAAGTTGTGAGCATGTATGAAGGTTAAGACATAAAACACTCGACAGCCTGTTTGCAGAGCTGCAGCTGCTCCCAGAACTTATACAACAGGTATTCCCAGACATGAGGACTGTATTGCCAGTTCACACTACAACTGGTGCCTTAGTAGACATGGACTGCCAACAGCAAATGCTATACAAAGAAATAATAAAACTCCTTAAAATTTACCTCCATGTTCCAATGAGTACAACAACTGGGGAAAGGACATTTTTAAAGTCATACCTAAGAAGTACTATGACAGAGAAGAGGCACAATTGCCTAATGCTTCTGCACATCCACAAAGCAGACCACAGATAAGTTAAATTGTATAGAAATTCTCCAGGAGTTTGTGTTGAGAAATGAATGAAGACACCTCTTTGTTACGAAATTGTAAAGTAACATGTTTTAGTTCAGTGCTAACACTTGATATCAATTTCCTGGTGCCAGCGAATGAGTATATTGTGCAGGAAGTCATACAAATTAACATATAATGCTATTCAGAATTGTTAGTGAGGTGTTTTGATCCTAACAATAGTATTATAGGTCAACTAATTGCTTAAAGAGTACTTGCATATTAAAAGTCCGTACATCTCTGTTCTTCAAATGCCTGCTGTTCTATATTTAAATAAGTTCTCCTAGTGTTTGACTTGCTGCAAATTGCTTTTAAATAGCTTCACTTAGGTACAATGTTTGACTCACTGTAATTTGTAAATAGACTGCATACAATAGTTGCTTTCTTTCAGTATGCCATGTTGTCCTTGATACATTGTTAATTGAATTCATGCTATACTAGATTCCGTTTGCATCCTACATTTTCACAGAGTGTACAGTGTTTTGTCTTTTCTTTCATATCTTTTGTACTTTGGCTTGTTTTGGTATTGACATTGTGTACCATTCCACTACTCTGTGTTAGCTCAGGTCATGGTTAAAAAGAGTTGTTTGACCAATCCACTTAACAGCTTATCAAATAATAAATAAGTACACCATAGAATGTTTTCTGTGCAGCTTGTAACTATCATAGTTTAATCATCCTGTAATAAGATTTGGTTAGGTTGTGTGGCATTGAAAAGGTGTATGCAGAATCAGTAACATATTCATTAAAAGCTGTTTCAGTAAGGTGTCACTGGGCAGTAAAAATGCAGATGCATTTACAACACAGAATTTGATTATTCTGAATGTCCATTGTGATAATCACTGCTTTTGTTTATTGCTGTGAAATCTGTGTAAAAGTAAGCATCATTGATGAAACCCCCTGAAGTGATTTAACATGCTGTCATGCAGTCCTTAATGCCAACTGTATGATCCAGCCTAATATAGTAAATGGAATACTTGCCTTGCAGTTTTATGCTAGGTGATATGCAGATGTAGTATTGTTATTTAAATTTCTAGTTTCTGTCATGTGGTACTATATCCTACCAATAGTGTTATAGTTCTGTTGAAACATGAATTACCTCAGTATATGGTGGGTGACATGTTTATAGGTTCATAGCTTCATAGGAGGTTACTAGGCTAATGTAATTCCCTTGTTCCTTAGTTGACCATGGTTAGATGGTGATTGTTAGCAGAGAGAATCAGTGATCATCACCAGCTGCCCCTGTTCTTGATGGACATAGGTGCCACCCCCAGGGTGAATTTATGGTCTCCCATCCAATTATCAAGTTTGTACTTAAGTAGGGTCATTGAGGAGCTCTGCCTCATCTGAAGTGGGAGTTTGTTCCAGAGGAGCAGCACTCTCTGAGAGACGTATCTGTCTCTCCAACATGTTCTGTTTATGTCACAGGCTAGGCTGAGATCCCTGGAGCAAGTGACTCTTGTCCCATTTCATTTGTGGACATGCAGCATTTCTATTAGGGCAGGGTCAGAGATCATTCTATAGGCCAGGCACAGGTTGTCTTTCTCCTGCTACATATTTGTATGCAAGCTTGCATTTTATTTCGTTATTGTTTCTTAGTCTGGATATGGATAGCAACTGGACTTAAAACTAATAATAAAGAATTGGATAGCAAAGAGTGTATGATGTGTGTGCGTGCTCTTCCAAAGTTAGAAACAGTATTTATTCTCCCCAGCTATTGGTCATGTCTCTCAATCTCTTAGAGCAAGAAATCTCGATAAAGCCATAAATAAAAATGAGACAAAGGCTCACAAATTTGGACAATTTTTAAATATTGCTCTTACAAACTTGGAAAGTTGATAGAATAACAGGTTTTGCATTAGCATGAATTTGCTGAAGAATATGAAGTCTAAAACTCGAATGTCTGTCATTATTTTTGAA
This sequence comes from Protopterus annectens, assembly GCF_019279795.1. Taxonomy (NCBI): domain Eukaryota; kingdom Metazoa; phylum Chordata; order Ceratodontiformes; family Protopteridae; genus Protopterus; species Protopterus annectens. Next base: position 1,971,244,087 of record NC_056731.1, read on the forward strand.
TTTCAGGCTTTAATGATTTACCACTAAGTTCCCACCGCAATTCTGTGAAAAATGGACCAAAAATATGATGCCAAATTCTGGACATTTTGCAAAAATCTGTACAGTTGAGAGGTATGCTGTTATTACATGCCAAGTAAACTGTAAGATTGGACTTTGTGTTTAATTCTGACCAGAGATGTGACAGCCCATTGTAAATTTTATTATGCTAGAAATATAAAACAGTTTGCATATTTCCAGCTGCGCAACAGAAAGTGTAAGATAAACTGTGGTCAAAAAGTTGCTCCATTGAGTGCCTGTTTACAAAGCTGTTACAATTGTTTTCTCTGTACGGGTCAAGTACTGCATCAACCAAATGCCACAGAACAGTCAAATTATTCTATTCCTGCTGTCTGCTAATTCCTTTGTCACCCTTTCTGGTAGGGCTCATAAGTGGGTAGTTCAGAATGGCATGCTTGATTTAACAGTATGTTATTGCATCTGTGACACACACCAGCATGGATCAACACTGGTTGGTTTCATTTACAATTTATTTGCACTCATTGCTATTGAAACTTAGCTTGCATCACAGTAATGCTCCCATTATGGTAGCAAATAACTAAGAAAATTGTCCTTTTTGGATTACTAAGTGCACTTCTTGCTGCCCCCCCCCCCCCACCTCCACCCCACAGCATTCACCACCTTCAGGCATCTCTGATAACCTGTTCAAAAGCAAATAAAGAGCAAAGACAAAGGCAGGGGTTAGAGGAGAGCCTTTAGAGTGAGGAGCATCATGCGTTAGTAAATGTGAGCTGCAGTATAGTGTAAGGACGTGTGGGGGTAGAAATGATGATGTACACGATGTGGCTGTTCTGAAAATAGGGAAGAGGCATATGAGGGTCATAGGAGAGCCCAGTAGCAGGAAAGGCAGAAAGAAAGACCATGGGAGCCAAGGAGGGCTTCAACGTAACTGACAATGGTGCTTCAGACAGAACAAATACTCTGGAAACCACAGGCAGAAGGCCTAATATAGGAAATAAAGTTGAACTACAGCTACAGGAGCAAAGATGTATCCAAAAACATTATGAGAAAATGCTTGAGTGGATATTTAAAACAATGTTAGTCAAAGTGCAGTTCAATGCCAGGAGAGAAAACTCAGAGAAGGAAGAGCTGAGTGTGTCTCAATATTAAAAGAAGAGGGTTAATCATAGTCAGTGAAAGGGCACTCCAAATGTTGAAAAGGAATGATGGGGTGTATAATTAGAAGCATGAGAAAATCAGGAAGAGGACATCAAATTTGGTAAGAAAGGCCAAATTCTGACAGAGAATTGTTAGCAGGAAGCATGGAGGGAAGACATATTTCTTTCTACAGACAATACACTGAAAGAAGTTGAAAACAGAGCTTTTCAGATTTCAGGAAAATTCCAAGGACTATAAGTTTGCTGATAAAGAATAAATGTCATTCTAGTTGATTTTTTTGCCTATGAATTTGTGAAAGAAATGGAAAGGAAAGTGCCAGAGTGGGAAGGGGATAAAATACAGGTACATAGATGACAGTCTGATACCAAAATAAGCTTTAGAGTAGGGCATTAAAGAACTTGTTGCTGACAGAGCATATGTCTCTAATAGTATATACATTCTAGAATCCTAAAGAGATTGGTAGGTCTACATATTGATTCCATATCAGTTTGGTCTAAGACATATCTATGAATGGGTTAAGGGAAACAAGCAAATATGGTATATGTAGGCATCAGAAAGCAAAGAAAATAGGGGAATGGTGTTAGAGTGCCAGAAAGCTGTGAGACCGAGATGGGACTTGTGTCCCTGCATGGAGAGCCCTGGACATAATGTTGTTTGATATCACCATGCTGAATATCACAAAGACATCAAGAAAATGTTAATCATTTTTATGTATGCACTGCCAGGAGTGTAGAGACAGCAGATGATTTAGGTAAGCCAGCAAAGGTATCCAAAAGGATCAACAAAATAGGTAGATATTTTCTCACTTTATATATATGTATATATATATATATATATATATATATATATATATATATATATATATATACCATAATCTTTACGATTCAAAGTTGCTTATCTAGTCTTGAAAATGTCCACACTTTTCATTAAGTTAACGGTTTATGAAGACAGTAGTAATATATAAACTGTGATTGATTATAATGGACATTCTCTTTGCAGTGACACATGTCCCTTGTGTTATTAATCCAATATTTTTAGCTTTTACTCGAGTTGCTTCTTTCACATTTAAACTTGGCTGTGTGCTGTGTGGTGGCAATGTGTTGTCTTGCTGTTAAACTGCCTCTCCTTCATCATTTTAAGTTTGTTATTCCATGTACATGCCTATAAAAGCAGAAGGATTGTATACTGAAAGGCATAATAATATGGTAAGATCGTTGCACTGGAGACTGTGCAAATATTATAACATTGAAGTAGCTATAAACATGAGCCACATACCATTACAGAAAATGAAGTTTATATCACATGAGATCACCAATTATCAACAGTACAAAAGTAGATGGAAGGAAACCAAATATAGTAGTCTGTGAAAAGAAGACAAAAGTAACATTAATCATTGAAATTGCTACACTCAGCGACATCAATATCTTATGTGCAGAGAGACAAACTCATAAAATACCCAGATTTTCAGGCAGAAATGAGTGCAATGTCGAGGAAGGATACCCAGAGACTTCCAACTTTAGTAGGAGCAACGGGTCTTATAAAAAGAATTTACAGTCATACTTATATATGTTACCAATACATGTAACTCTGCATGAATTGCAGAATGTGTCGATACTGGACACATTGAGGGTGCTGCAAAGAGCACTTCTGGCTAACATCAAAGATTAAAACAGTAATAATTTCATGAACTTTAACTGGGTCCATTCCCCTCATGGTATTAGAAATCCAAAAGACTTGGAGAAATTAAGAAAAAAATGAAATAATAATTAAGGAAAAAGGATGCAAAGGGACCATTAACTCTGAAATTTGATAGTAGGCACTATTAGATTTGAAATTTGAAATAAAAAGAGAATGTGAACTGATATATATATATATATATAATTTGAAGTAAAATGTCTGGAACTGTAATGATAATCAATATTTACTGACTATAACTCATCACTTTTTCTCAAAACAATTTCCAGTTTTAGGAAGGTTGGAGCAAAATTCTGAGCCAGAATTAGGGACATCCTTAAAACTTATGATAATTGGCAGGTACGGTGTATATTTTTAGAACTAGGACCCTCACTTTTCAACATTTTCAAAAATAAGCTAAGCAGTAGTAATAATCTTGTCATCACAGACGATTCAGCCCTCACTTGTTCTTCACCCATCCTGCCTGTACTCCAAGGAAATACTTAAATGTCATTCACTGCAACAGAAGCATTGTTATCCAACTCCCAAATACTTCTAAGTCCAAATAAAACAAAGCTAATGCTTTTTACCCCCAGAAATTGCATTTTACAAAATCCTCCTCTAACATCTACTCAACCGACAAAAACGGGTTGGAAAGTATTTCTCAAACTAAATTGCTAGGTGTCCTAATTGATGAAAAACTAAAATTTGACAAACATTTACTACAAGTCATTTAAAAATGTGAAACTAGGTCCCTCTTCAGAGATAAATACTGTTATAAATTCCAGCAAACAATCCATAGCCTTTACCTACCTTCTCACATCTCTCATGTAAACTTCACCAATAATTACAAACTTTAGTAAAGCAGACAAGGCAAAACATGAAACATGCTACACCAAAATAGCCAATTCCACCACAAACACTCCCCTCCTCCTACATAACTCATCCCTTCCCTGGCCTTAAAAGATTTTAACCGGCTTGAGCTTCCTAATCAATTAACTAACACACAGCAAATCACTGCTCATAAATTTATTTATACCCCAGAACATTCTCTCATACTTCAAAACATATTACAGCCCTATTCTAGTAATAGAGAGCTTAGATTCAATAACATATCTCAATCACTCATATCAAAATCCAAAAATAACACTCCACTCAAACTGTATTGCCAAACTCCATTGCTTTTTTCATCAGTATGAAAGACAAATGAGTCTTCTCTAAAGTTCAAATTAAAAAAAAAAAACTGCATATCACTGTGACACAAAGTGGACCAAGGTCACACCCCTAGCACCTCATATAACCCCACTCACCTCCTGCCCCTTTCTGCCCATTTCTTGATGTCATCTTCACTTCATATGAAGAGAAACATCTTCTTTTTCCAATTCAATATGCTTTTTTCTCCTGATTTACAGTGCTTTTCTGTAAAAAAAGCAAAGTAAATCCACAGATTTAACAAACTCTGACAGTCTGTTTCTTTTTTTAAACAAAATACCAGAGTTTGTACCATGTTTTCTAGACTACCAGACAATTGGTTTGATTTCTCGATAGTCTGGAATAACAGATTGGTGTCAATGCTATCCGGTTCTGTATTACCCCTGGTTAGCTTCATCCAATTTCTCTGTTCCTTCTTTCATACATCATTTCCACAGCTCATCTATTCCCTGTCTTTAATTTTTTTCTTTTCCCCGTTATCCATCCTTTCCCTGTACTATAATAACCCTCTTTTTGTCTCTTTGTCTCTTACTCTGCATTTTCTACTCACGTATTAGTAGCTTCTTCAGCTTATTGACTGTCAAAACTAATATCTCTATTGTTTAATATATCTTTTCCTCACAATGCTGTAAATTATAACATTTATATACTACTGTACAGAAAAACTACTAAAGCAAACAAAAATGCTCTTATATGCCTACAAGCAATGTGAAAAGTTCTGGAATGTTACCCAGTGTTGCCCAAAATGGGATTCTACACCACTCTTAATTTCTTAAGTAATTTTCTGTATTTTTTCATGATATCAATCTCATGCATAATTTTATGTAATAAGTATGGTTTTACTGTGTCTACAAACTACGTTTTTCTTGCTTTCTATATAGAACCGAAAAATGCAAACTTTATTGTACTTTTCTCTGTGTAAAACTATAAATGTAAGCTTACTGGAGCTTTTCTCCCCGGATCTCCACTGAAAATGGACTGTTGTCTATTCAGACTTTCCCAGTAAGCAGAGACAAATAAGTAAATTAATTTCACTTTTTTGACTTTTCAGGACAGTAAATTATAGACTGCATACAGTAATGTCTGGATTCAGTTTGATCTGTAAATCTTTTTTAAAAAATTCTAAGTTTAATAAAACCAAGTTGGGTTATAAAAAGGCTTGTACCTCTACAAAATGTCTTGAGCCTACAATTTAGTATTCAGTGAGATACAGTATGTAATTCCTTTTGGGGCATTCCCCTAGGTACATTATTGAAGCTTTTCAGGCAGTTTAAAGTTTGTTTAGATGTATACTTTTTAATGATGAATGAATATGCTGTGCTATAACAAATTCCTATGCATTTGAACCATAACATTATTACATGGATACTAGGCTATTGGCCTGAAGAAACTTTTAAGCCTAGCCAAGAATTTCGCCCATGTTCTGTTTGACATATTCCTTGTTGATTTTACTTTTCTTAGCTCCTTATATATGCTGTATTCATGTTGTTTCAGGCAATATGATGAGGTAATTGCCACTAATGAGTTAAAGTTTGATCTTCTGACACAAGGAAAACTTTTTCCTTTATGTAAGATTTCATTTTTGAAACCATTATAAACAATATACCCCCAGAATACGACCCAGTAAAATACACTTCAGTATCAAGATTACTGTTCCATAATTGCTGAAATGTGTGTATTTCAATCCTACTTAACTTAAAAATTCTAGATGACAGTGTTTTCCTGCAGTTAAATTTATACTTTATGCATTGGTTTTCAGAAAGGACTGTATGATTCCGTGAAGATTGGCTACACTGTTGGACACAGTTTGTCTCTCATTTCACTTACTGTGGCGATGATCATTCTGTGCCTCTTCAGGTAAGTTATTACTTCCAAAAATGGCAGAAGGTATGTGTTGTATGCTGCTCTCTTTTTTTCATATGGGACCCTCAAAAATGTGACTTCCACTGAAGCAAAAGGGTATATTCCTTCTGCCTAGCTCATATGCATGAATTCTGAGCAAATAATTTATATTTTCTTTTTTTTTTCTTAATTTAAAACAACTTTCTGACACTTCAAAGCCTTTATATATATTTATATATATATATATATATATATATATATATATATATATATATATGTATGTGTATGTGTGCGTGTGTGTATATGTTGTGTATGTGTGTGTGTGTGTGTGTGTGTGTGTATGTTGTGTATGTGTGTGTGTGTATATGTATATGTGTATATATATATATATATATATATATATATATATATATATATATATATATATATATGTTGTGGTGTTCAGTTATAATGCAAAGAAAGTATATGACTTAAAGTAGTGTGAATAATTTAAAGCTACGGCACAAAAGTTAAGCTATGCACTAGTAAAGCTGGGAGAATAAACTGTGTTAAAGCATTATAGCTGAAACAAGGATCTATGATAAAACTGTTTGTAAGCACATTGGTGCTAATGAATCTTTGTACAGATTGTGAATGCTGCTCTGTAATATATAGTAAACAGTGGAGAGTGGCAAATATGAAGCAGAAAGAATTAGTAATGAATAGGAATAAATGTTTTGGTAGCCTGAAATAAGCCATTAGGGAGTTATATATGCAGAGCGTCCAGGGTCTTTACTTCAGTCGTGATCTCTGTTACCGCCTTTATGGATTTTGCATGAAATCCTCATGTCTGCAAGGGATTTATTATGGCAGTTAGGTTTCCTCCCATCTTCAAAAACAGACAGACTTGTTTTGACCAAACAAAACTTTTTGATATGGCATATATGTTGTATTTATCCCTGCCCTAGTATTCTGGCCTAAAAGAGACTGAGACATTCACTTTACCTAGTTAACAAACATACAAATAAATAAGTACGTGTTTATATATATGTAAAACTCTGTATACATGTTAATATTTTTGCAGTGAAGGGACAATGGCTTCCATGTGTAATTACCCAGAAACTGAGAATAAAACTCCAGTTTCAGTATTCCAGAAATAATCACACAGTGGTTACACAGGCAGGTTGATCAGTACTTAATTTGTTCTCTAAGCACTTTATATCGAGGGTAGGTATGTCATGTGTGTATGTGCACAGACATGATAAAGCAAAAGGTAAGGATGTTTGTCCTGTTCTGCTGGTAACATGTAATTTAAGATAATTTATTTTCTGCATAATCTGTGAAAAGAGAAATTCTCAATTTACTTCAATCCACATGAAAAGAAAGGAGATGGTCACTAAAGCATATTTTGGTTGTAGACTATTTATTTTATTTTATTTTTGTGTAGTTTTATTTGTATGTTGTTATTTTATTAGTTGTGATGCACATTGTCCTATTGTGCACATTCATTAGTGATGTGTAAACAATATTTATTACATTTTAAGTTATTTATGTGAGTGAGGGACAATGATATATTACCTGGTAGGGAGTAGCATTCAGTACCCTAAAGAATGACGACTATTAAACTGAGTCCAAAAGGAGAAGTGACTGCCGCTAGAAAGCGCTCAACATAACAGCAACAAATGTGAATAACAGAAGAGCATTGCACCAGATAATAAAACTTTGGCTGTAACTTCAAACGTACTGAATATCCAATGTAGTGAACATACAGCTTCAAATGAAAACTTCAGTTGTAAGCTCTACTATGCTGAGTCCACGATGTATAAACATAGCTTCACAACCACAAAAGCCAAGTAACACTTAGGTTAAAGTTCTACAATATTAGGACAAGTAGATACCATAAAAAAACATAAAAAACCAAGAACCCTTCTGATGTAAACAAACGGACAAGCGCTTTCAGCTTTTTCAAGCCTTCTTCAGATCCAAGTAAGCCAATAGGGTTCAATGTTTAAAAATCAGTAGCATCCAATGAGGCAGACTTCACAAAATGACGAGTATCAGACAATCAAATTGTTCCATTGGCACACACCTCCATGTTGTTACAACAAACATTAGTTTAAAACTATTTATTAGAAAATAATAAAATTCTTATGTTCCTGTTAAAATTAAAATAGTGAGACACATATTAAATCATTTTCTCAGAAGGGACCATTGTAAAAATCCTTAGTCAGTTCTCACTTAAAGACGAAGTCCACATATAAACCAAAAAATAAAGGATAAAATAAGAAAATAAAAGAGGTAACCGTAAAGGCACTCCTTGCTGCTTCATTCCAGCAGTTTTAAAAGCATTAAAGACTGAAGCCGACGTATCAAGCTAGCCTGGGGTTTTATGCATTTTAATAAAAAGCAAGAAGATCATGAACATACCTCGTTGCTCATCTGTTCTTAAGGAAAGGTTTTAAAGGGTCACAATCATTAAGGCCAGGAGGACAATCTGCCCTCAACCGCATTATCTACTTGGCTTCTTCTCTCTCAGTTAAATTAACTAAGTCTCCTTCTCTTGAAATAATTTGTAGCATAGAAATAACCATGACGACAAAACTATGTCCATCGTGCTCACGTAGATGAAGAAATAAGGGATTGGTTTTCTTTTGGTTACGAATATCAGAGTGATGTTTAATAATTCTTTTCTTGAGCTTCATGTTAGTTTTTCCAACATAAAATGCTGTACATGAAGTACAGGTAGCTATATAAACAATGTTGCTAGTTAAACAGCTGGCTGATCCATGAAAGACAACCAGATGTATAAATGTATTACTACAGTTAATTATATTACAAACCTTACAGAAACCACATTTCTTTGTCCCTAGCAAGTTGTTATGAATATAGTTAGTGCCTGTACCATCATTCTTACAAAAGATTCTTTTAAGATTCTTTTTGTTCTTAAATAAGAAACCTGGGGTGTCTCCAACAATCCCTTTTAACTTTTTTATCCAAAGTTAGGATCGGCCAATACTTTTTAATCACTTGGCAGACATTGTCATGGTCCATGGTGTACGTTAGGTTGACCCTTAGATTAGATGTTCTTTTACATATGACTGGAGAGATGATGCACTTTCACCTTCTGTAACCTTAGGAGAATAAAGAGGTCTACCTTTTCCTTTACATATGTCATTGATTTTAGCTTTATTCAGACCCAGGTTTTTAATCCCATAACCTCGTTGACTAAAGTTTTTAGCAAGCCTCTCTTCTTCTTTGAGAAAGGTTTTCTCTTCTGTGCATAACTTTGAAATCCTTGTGACTTGGTTTTCAACAATATTCTGTAACCTTAGGAGAATAAAGAGGTCTACCTTTTCCTTTACATATGTCATTGATTTTAGCTTTATTCAGACCCAGGTTTTTAATCCCATAACCTCGTTGACTAAAGTTTTTAGCAAGCCTCTCTTCTTCTATGAGAAAAGTTTTCTCTTCTGTGCATAACTTTGAAATCCTTGTGACTTGGTTTTCAACAATATTAGAAAAGATGTGCCTGGGATGCATACTAGAAAAGTGAAGCATGTGGTTCCGTCACATAGATTTTCTGTAGAGACAAGTATCTATCCCTTTTATCGGATCAAGAAACAATCTCACATCAAGATATTCAATCATCTCTCTAAATGTTTTTACATCAAATTTCAGGAAGGTGGTTGTCTGTCAATTTACATCAATCCACAAGAAAAGAAAGGCGATAGTCACTAAAGCATATTTTGGTTGTAGACTATTTATTTTATTTTATTTCTGTGTAGTTTTATTTATATGTTGTTATTTTATTAGTTGTAATGCATATTGTCCTATTGTGCACATTCATTAGTGATGCGTAAACAATATTTATTACATTTTAAGTTATTTATGTGAGTAAGCGACAGTGATCTATTACCTGGTAGGGAGTAGCATTCAATATCCCTAAAGAATGACAATTATTGAACTGAGGTAATTTGCAGATGATGCATGTGTTAGTATAGTTACTGGTTAACACTTGGCTCTTCTCGAGGAAGATGCTACTGTCTCCAAAACAAGTATAGTTACATCTTCTAAATATGCTGCACTTATTAGTGTTGCACCAATTATAGACAAAAGCATGAATGGTTACAAAACATGTGTAAGAATCAGAAAAAAAAATAAAAGTAATAGGCAATCAAGGGGGTTGGGTGTTGTCCTAATGATTAAGGTGTTTACCTCAGAGACACAAAGTATAGGGTTTAATTCTCACCATAGAATGAAAATCGGTTAGGTTTAAAATGGTGTGCAAGGACAGTTAGCCAAGTATTTAACTAACGTATGGACTGCAATGGTGCATCTTAAGAGCTGGTAGTATTGTTGGCATGATACTTCAGGCACAGACTAATCTGATGTAACGGTTATAGATCTATTAGAATTTGGAAGGAAAACAAGCCAATAACAGATCAAATGAAAATTGATGAGACAAAAAAGGAAAAGTATACTAAGTTGAAATACATGTTAAAATAGATTTCCTTTTGGGTATAATTGACACTGAATATGTCAGCTAGTAAATTATGACATGTTGCAATATTTTTTATTTTATTTATCACTTTGTTGACAGGGAAATTCCGACTTGGACAGAGCCTATTTTCATTGGCGGTCCGGGGAAGAAATGCTCTAGACGCATGTCTTTGGATTGTGGGAGGAAACCCACGCATATGCGAGAGAGCATGCAAACTCCACACAGAGGGCACCCCAGCCGAGAATCAAACCAGAGAACCTCTTGCTGTGAGGCAACAACGTTAACCGCTGCACCACCAATATGTTTTGTAGTACAGAATAATGTGTACTAAAAAAAAAAAAAACAGCAGTGGTCATGGCAGGCACTCAAATGTGAATTATTCGCACAGAGACTGTGACATGATGTCACTGCAGATATCTGACAAGGGGAAGCATGCACTGCAGTGTTCTGAGTGAAACCAGAAAGGGAGAATTTGTTGCATGGAGCTGTTATCCTGATGTGTTTGTGTTTTAAGTAGAAGGCATACCGGAAGGAGAGTAAGGAAGGATTATTAGTCATGAAAATAAAGTTTAAAGGCAAACAGGAAGAATGATTAATGAAAACAGGAGAACTGTATGTACGTGTTAGATAGTTTGATTGGAGCTTTGGGTAATGGTAGGAATTCCTGTAAATAGGGAAAGAAAATGAAGAAGCAGAGAGTAGGGAATGATAAAATATGTAAATACGAAAAGATGTTCTGTAGTCCTATCTCGCCTTCATTCTTACATATCGGTTCGGAGCCAATCCTCGGCTCCGACTCACCCTATTACAAAGCTCAAAGTCTCTTAGTTGGCTCATGGATAGGTAGGTATCCCAGAGTGCACTAGTACAATCCCCTCGTTTGCCGCATCTGCGAGTTCAGAAGTGCTTCTTGCTTGGCCGTGGCTAAGTTCAAACTTTTTTGTCATTATTATTCTCTTTACTGATTATATAGCTAGTTATCTTAATATTAGAAGTTCGTTATCTTATAGATAGTGTTAAGAAGTGTTTTTTGCCATTTAATTAGTTAGTTTGTTGAGAACTTGTTGGCTGTTGGCCCTTGCTGTTCTCTGTTTGGTATCCAGTGTGCCTGTTTATCTTACCTTTGATATTACATAGGTCCGCGTTTGTATTAGGACCTTGTTTTTCTCGCTTTCTTATATATATATTGTGTGCAGTGCTTTTGCTAGTTTTTTGATACAGGTTTTTTCTCTATAGGTCCGCGTTTGTATAGGGCCTTGTTTTCTACTTTTCGATATTCAAAGATTGCGTGCCGCATTGTTTGTACTTGTCTGCTACTGAAGTTTCTGGTCTTTCTCTGATTTAGCCTTTCCAGCTAGGTCCGTTTAAGTTAGAGGACCTAGTCCTCGTTGTGCTTGTTGTGTACCTGTTAGGGTGAGGCACGTTAAATTAGAGGACCTTGTTTTTCCTTGTTGATATAGCTCTGTCTAAAGAGTCCAAAGACCACAAACCTTCGGGTTTCAAAAAATACATAAAGTGCTCCCAGAAGATGTCAATTACGGATGGCCACAGTAATTATGTTTATTGTCTTGAAGCCATTCACTTGCAGGAAACTTGTTTATTCTGCCATTCCTTTAGCTCCAGAATTCTCCAGGAGTGGAAGAACAATTAAATTTTGAAAGGTCTCCTCAGGCATTCCTTTGAGGAAGACTTAGCAAGTTCTTCTTCCTCATCTAAATCCTATTCATCCAAAAAAGAGAGGGTCAAGTTGGCCAAGAGGCATTCTCTGGTGTATCGGAACCTCCTCAGAAATATTCAAAACTTAATGAGACTTCTACCTCCTTGGCTCCACTGTCCTTGGAGCCGGTCGAGGTTGTCGATGTTGACACTGCAGCGTCGGCCCCAAGCCTTTTGGAGCCAACTACTAAAAAATTGCATTGGAGCCGGTCCACAGATCTTTCACCTGTATCCCCAACTTTAAGATCTCCAATTTTACAGAGATCCAGATCGCCTACCCTGTCATCCAGATCCTCCAAGAGCCTGTCAGAAGAAGATGTGGAGAGAGTAGTGCTTAGACTCCTTAAGTTGTCTGCTTTGCCCAAATTGTTGTTGGCTCCAACCCACTCTGTTCCGGAGCCACCTGAGTCCATCCTTCCTCTTATGGTTCCTCTGAGCTGACTTGGGCCTTTGGAGCCAGAGTTTTTGGTGCCACTTGTTGTGGAACCCTCGGTTCTGGCTCCACTCGTGGCTGTCTCAGAGCTGAGCTCCGCTCTTACACCTTCGGTGCCGTCCGTGGTGTCTAGGAGCCAAAGATCACCGGTCAGCCCCAACAGGGATACCTGGACCCGAACCTCTTCGGTTCTGAGTCTCCCTCTCGGTGTGTTGGCTAGGGTGAGCTCAGACCCTACATCCATCTCAGAACCAGCCGCTCTGGAGCTGAGGACTACCTCCATTTCCTCGGAGCTGGGGCTGTCTTCAGAGCTGGAGAGATCTGCTTTTGAGATGATGATGAAGAGCGTGCAGTCTTGCTCATCAGCTCCACGCAAGGGTACCGACACTCTTCCCCCTCAAGCACCGACCTCTGTCTCAGCACCTTCTCTCTCTCTTGACAGCAGAGACACGCAGCCTCAGGAGTTCCCATTGGGTGGCCACCAGTCTTCCATGACCTCCCCAGAGTACCCTTCTGAGGAGCCCCCTCGGAAGAGGACATGCAAAAGGAAGCATGTATACTCCCTAGATGAGTCCATCACTTCAGACACTAACCTCATGGAGTCAGAAGGGTCCCCCAAGTCATCCTCTGATGACGTCTCCTTTGTTGACATCTTAGAGATCCTTAAGCAGAAAGGAGGCTGGCCCACTGTCACCCCTTCTGATGAGGGATCAGTGTACCTGAATATTTTTGGGTGTCAAACTTTAGCCTCTTGTGTGTCTCCACCTTTCGATGAACTCTTAGACCTGGTTAGTCAAAAGGTGTGGGAGACTCCTGATGCCGTGGAGCCAGTCCCCAAAAGACCCAATAAATTTCTCTCTACCCCAAAAGAGAAAGAGTTTTTGTCCAAGGGCATGCCTGTAGATGACATGGTTGTGGCAGCAGCCACTAAGAAGGAGCTATTGGAGACTTCTTCATCTGTCCATCCACCATATAAAGTCTTGTACAATGGATAGATATGGGAAGCGTATCTTTTCTTCAGCGGCATTTACTCTCAGATCGCTGAACTATCTCACACATTTTACTAGGCTTCAGAGAAATCTCCTTAAGTAGTTAGGCGATACTCTTCAAGGTTCATCTACTGAAGGAGTCCCTGAGAAGGTGCCTGCTCAGTTGTCCACCTTAAATTCCATTGTGAACGCCTCCATGAGGCTGATGGATGCACTTATGTAACTTTGTGGAGCCTTTCAAGTCATTGTTTGGACCTAAGGTAAAAGATACACTCACCAGGTGTGAACAAGAAGGGAAAACTCTCTCTGCTGTGGGAGTACATTTTACCGTCCCCTCTAGACCATATCCCAAGGGTCAGAGAGGTGGTAAGATGGGGGTCTATATTATAATCTTGAATGTTTAATGGTTCAAATGCATAAACATCAAACTTTACCCATCAAACCATTAAACAATCAAAACTTAATAAAAAAAAAAAGGTAGAATTAAAAAAAAAAGTAATGAGTGTAGGCGGGGGGGGCAACCCCCCTGCAACCCCCACATCCCCCGCTACTTAAATATACCAACTTCGAGATTGCGCTACAGTGTAGGAAAGTGAAATCTTCCATTTCCACACTATACTACATTAAAGTGCGATCTCGGAGTTGGTATATTTTAGTAGTGGTGGGTGTAGGGGCGCATCCCCCCACGTTGGGGGTGCAGGGGGGCTTGCCCCCCTGCTTAAACCCATTAGGGTAAGTGTTTACATTTTTTATTTTTTTATTTTCAAAGTTACAGAACTTCGATAATATGGTGTTGACCATATTGTATTTGATTTTCTGTAACTTTGAGATTTTAATATAGACTCGGTAAGATGTTCAAGAAGTCCCAGAGATTTTTCCCGGATGCACACAGTGACTCCTCCTTTAGAGGCAGAGGAGGAAGAGCTAATGGTAGATGTCTCCCTAGAGGCAAGGGGGGGTCTGCAAAACCAGGGTGGCCGCGACTCATTTCTAGGCCATCCCTATCAGCACTCCTGATGTAGGTCCCTGCTGCACTTCTCTGGAGCCAGTAGGGGGTCGCCTATCTTTGTATCCAGAAGCCTGGCTAAACATCACCCAAGACAAATGGGTACAAAGGATAATCACCAGAGGTTACTCCATACTCTTTTTCCTTCCACCCCACACTCCCAAAAAGAACCTGGATGTTCCACCCAATCACAGGTATCAAACAACTGCAGAAGTGCAAAAGTTCTTGCAAAGAGAGTCATCCAAGCCATCTCTGCAGACCAGATAGGATTCAAAACTTACTCCAAATTCTTTTTAGTACCAAAATGTACAGGGGACTGGAGGCCCATCTTGGACCTCGGCAAACTAAATGAATCTGTAACAAAGGCCAAGTTCCGGATGGTGACACTGCAGTCTGTATTCCCTCTGTTAGTGAAAGACAATTGGATGTGCTCCATAGACCTCCAAGATGCGTACTACCATGTAAAAATGGACAGAGCATTGAGGAGTCACTTACGCTTCTGGCTGGGAGCCAGTCATTACCAATTTCCTGCTCTGCCCTTTGGTCTCACCACAGCCCCCATGGTGTTCACCAAATGTATAGCAACAGTGACAGCTCACCTGAGACATCGAGGATTCCAAGTGTTTCCGTACCTGGATGACTGGCTCCTGACCGCCACCACCAGGCACCTACTCTTACAAACCAGAGATTCCACCATCCAGCTCTGTTCCTAGCTGGGGATTACAATAAACTGGGAAAAGTCTGCCTTGTCTCCCTCTCAATTTGTGACTTTTATAGGCGCAGAAATAGACACACTTGCCATGCTAGCGCGTCTACCTGCAGACAGAATTTAAAACCTCAGACAACAAATTCTCAGTCTACTTCCCCTATGGAACATCAAGGCAAAGACAGTGCTGAAACTCTTAGGGACCATGGCCTCCACCTTAACATTAGTCACTCTAGCCAGATTGCATATGCGAGTTCTCCAATGACTTATATCTTCCCAGTGGCCCTTTCAACAACTGCCTCTATCTCACCATATCATCATAACAGAGTCTTGCAAAAAGGACCTTTGTTGGTGGATTCAGCCTGACAAGCTGACAACAGGCACTCCATTCCTTCCTCGCCAACCTGTTGCTGCTGTGACCACGGATGCCACACAGATAGGGTGGGGGGGCATTATCTAGGCAGGACTGTCCAAGGCACATGACAAGATCATGAGACTCGCCTGCATATGCAATGTCCTAGAGATGAGAGCAGTGCTTCTAGCATTGCAAGCACTTCACGACTTTCTTCCTCTAGGGATGATAGCAATCTAGTCAAACAATATGTCAGTGGTATGGTATCTCAACAAGCAAGGAGGAACCAGATTTTACCCTCTTCGTCGAGAGGCCCTTCGTGTTTGTAAATGGACAATATCTTCCCAACGCTTTCTAGTGGCAACGCATATCCCGGGGACAACCAATGTGATAGCCGACAAGTTCAGAAGGGCAATCTTGATGCTTCACGAGTGGTCTCTGAATCAGGAAATAGCAGAACAGATGTACTGTAAATGGGGACTGCCTTGCTGCAATCTCTTTGCTGGCCCGATCAACTCCAAATGCAGCAGCTACTTCTCCCTCATTCCCCCCCCTGGGGGAGTCACTGAGAGATGCTCTTGTTCACGATTGGCCCCTGGGACTCCTTTATACATTCCCTCCCTTTCCGCTCATATCCAAAGTGATTCAGAAAGCAAAGTTATTGGGAAGCAACATGATTCTAATCACTCCTTACTGGCCTCATCAGATTTGGTTCCCCTTTCTCGGGCCTCATTTATTTAGATGATCCATGGACTCTGGACCCAGTGCCAGACCTCTTGATACACATGTCAGGCTCCCTTCACCCCTGACTCCACACCATCAACTTGACACCGTGGCTGCTCCACTTTCATCATTAGTCAGGCTTCATGATTTTTCACATGCTGTGACCTACATCCTTACGTCTTTGCATAAACCTTCCACTAGGAAGTTGTACACTAGCAAATGGAGGTTTTCTATCTGGGCTAAAGAAAGAAATGTAGATTCTTAACACAGCATCTACCCCTATAGTTTTAGAATTTTTGTCTGAAATTTTCCATCGGGGATCTGCTGCTGCTACAATTAGGGTCCAATTGGCAGCAATATCTAATTTTCACTTGGGACGACATAAAACTAACCTGATGTCCCACAGATTATGTAAAACCTTCCTTAAAGGCACTAATTTGCTGAGACCTCCTTTTCAGGAACTGGTATCTCCTTGGGATCGGGATCTAAACTGTGTTCTGTCCAAACTAACTTCCCCGCCTTTTGAACCCACACATTCATGCCTGTTGAAGTTTCTGTCTTGAAAGACCTTGTTTCTAGTAGCCATCACCTCAACTAGACGAGTATCAGAGTTACAAGCACTGTCGATTACGCCTCCTTATTTGATTTTCCACAAAGACAGAGTTTACTTTCGTACAAATCCTTCCTTTATCTCTAAACTTTGCTCTCACACTACTTTGAACCAAACCATAGAATACAAATTTCATCAACTTGATGTTCACAGGCAGTTACGGTTCTACCTTCATAGGACTAATTAACTCAGAATGTCAGACCAATTGATCGTATCCTTTTCTGATTCTAGAATAGGTCTGCCAGTCTCTAAAGTGATCCTCTCTAATTGGATTTTGAGCTGTATTTCCTTCATTTACTCCTCCAATGGAAAAACTCGACCGTTCAAGATTAAGGCTCATTCTACACGATCCCAGTCTACATCTGCTGCCTTCCAAGCCAGACTTCCAATTGACAGTATTTGTGCAGCAGCAACCTGGGCTACCCCTCATACCTTTATTACTCATTACAAGTTGGATCTGACCTCAAGGGGGTAGAGCCTCCTTTGGTTCCACGGGTACTCAGGAGTATTTTCCCATGAGCCACCCAAGAATAAGGTGCTAGGGGCGCTGTCCCATATGTATGAATGAAGGCGAGAATTACTTCAGAACATAAAGAAGTTATGTAGTCACCATAACGTTCCATGTTTGTAGTCCATCTCGCCCTTCATTCTTACGAACCCACCCACCTACCCCTATCCTGGAAGGATCTGGAGACAGGTTAGTGTTACCTTGGTGGGGTGGAGGCCTTTCATTATTGTTCTTTCTGGATAATTTTATTTCTATCCTTCTATAGTTTAGAAGCAAACAAGATCTGGGGATTGTACTAGTGCACTATGGGATACCTACCTAGCCACAAGCCAGCTAAGAGACTTTGAGCTTTGTAAAAGGCCGAGTCGGAGCCGAAGATCGGCTCTGAACCCATATGTAAGAATGAAGGGCAAGATGGACTACAAACATGGAACGTTATGGTGAGTAAATAACTTCTTTTTATTCTTTCTTGTGGTATAGGGTATAGTGTTCTTTCTCATTCTCACTATTTCTTCCTGTGTGGTTCCAAGGGACCACTAAACAGGGACATATATAATACTGGATGTTCAGACAGAATATCGAGAACAGCATTTTCTAATCAACACTAATGGCTGATGCATTATGTGAAATAGATGTTATACTCCTTTGTAGGGGAAAAGAACATCTGGAGTTATTGAAGGAGTTGAGCTTTTATGGATTTCTGCAAATAAATTAAATAGGGACATCATGGTATCTTAATGCACTGAATTATGTGATTTTATTGGCCTAAAGAAAGGTGTGGAAATTAATGGTCTACAGTTCTGCATGTGAAAATTGGACAAAGAATAATAAAATATTGATTGTCTCATTATTAGTGTATTGGGTTGTTGACTTATTTCATACAACTGGCCTATTTCTTTCTGGACAGATGAGTAGGAACCAGTGGTCTTGTGCAGACTCAAAGTAAATTAACACACATAATCAAAGAAAGTTACTTGGTCTTCTAATGCATTATGAACTTCATTCTGTTTGTCATTGGACAGTATGAACTACTTGACTAAAGACTGTACAGCCTGAAGGAGGCCTATGGAGGTGAAAAAGCTTATCATAAAGAGATGGAGAGGATTTATAGGTTCATAGGTAGGTACTAGGCTATTGGCCCAAGGGAATAAATAAGCCTAGCCAAAATGTTTCTGACTGTGCCTCCCATGTGATTTAGTTACCTGCGCCTCTGTCGAGCAGGGCCACAGAAGTGATTCCCGGGGTGAATTTCCTGTTCCCCATCCACTCATCAAGATTCTTCTTGAAGAGCGTTAATAAGGAGCTCTGCCTCACATGTACGGGGACCTTATTCCAGAGCAGGGGGAGTCTCTGGGACACAAATCTGTCCCACAACAAGTCCTGTTTATTGTAGTGGTCATGTTATGGTCTCTAGAGTGTGTAGCTTGGGTAGATTGGGTTTTCCTTAGGTGGAGCATTTCCAGCAATTCGGGGTTTGTAATAGCCTTGTATGTCAGGCAGAGATCACCTCTGAGTAGCCGGTATGCAACCAAGTATAGTTGAGGTTTTTTTTAGCCTGGTGGCATAGGGCATCTGTTTTAGGCCCATTGTCCTCTTGGTGAGGTATTTTTGAGGTCTCTCCATTTGTTGCAGGTGTCTAGTAAGGTACATTTCAAACGAGGCATTGCACTCAATAATGGGTCTAATGAGTGATGAGTAGAGGGGCACAATAACTTCCTTTTTTCTAGATGCAAACCCCTTTGTGATAAGGTGGGCCATGTAGAAGAATTTTCTAACCACCGTAGCGATGTGGTTGTCGAAGGAGAGGTTACTGTCCACCTGGGTCCCTAGGTCTCTTATCACACACTCTGTGTGTTAAGTGAGCTGCCACCTATGTGGTAATTTGTAGGTACTTGTTTTTTTCCCAAAGGGGATGACAATGCACTTTTTAGCATTTAGCTTGAGGCCATGATTTTGGCACCATGTATCTGTTTCAGTGAGACCCTTTTGAAGAATATCTGCGTCAGTAGGAGTCTCGATTATGGCACCCAGTTTGCAGTCATCTGTGAACTTTGTTAGCCATAGTCCCCGTGTTTGTTTGTACCTCGGAGAAGTAAATACGAACAGGAGAGGTCACAAGTCTGAGCCCTCGGGTACTCCACTTGTCACTGGTTTGGAGTTGGACCTAGCGTTTCCTATTTTCACTGTATGGGTTCTGTTCATGAGCCAGTTAGCAACCCATCTTGTAATCTAGGGGTTTATATTTAGGTTAGTGAGTTTGTCTATAATTCCTGAGTGGGGAATGTTATCAAATGCTTTCGCAAGGTCAAGGTATGCCATGTGGACCACCTTTCCCTCCTCAATTGCTTTGGTGACTATCTCAAAGAAGTCAACCAGGTTTAGAAGACATGACCTGCCCTTTACGAAACCAAACTGAGTAGGGTCCAGGGTCTGTAAGTTCCCAATATTGTTGTTTATGAGTTACATGATGATGATCTCCATGGCCTTGCAGACGAGGCTCGTCAGGCTGATGGGGCGATAGTTCCCGGGGTCAGAGGTGGCTCTTACCTTGTGAAGTGGGATGACTGTTGCCATGCGCCACTCAGTGGGCACATAGCCTGAGGTGAGGCTGTGGTTGAACATGACACTTAGGTGAGGGATTAGTTTGTTTTGGAGTTCATGCAACACGCAGCCTGAGTTGCTGTCTGGTCCCATGGATGCTGTGTTTTTTTGATTTAGAAAGTGCACCTGGGTGTCTGAGATTATGGGGGCAGCGCAATCTTCTGGTATAGATATGGGCCCTTTAGGGGGTGAGGGAGGGGTAAAGTTTGCACTGAACCTATCTGCCAGTATATTGGCGATATCAGTTGGTTCCATGAATTTTGAACCATTATGTTGTAGCTCAGAGCAGATCTGAGAGTTGCCATTTAGGTTCTTGACATAGCAAAAAAATTGCTTTGTGGTTGTCCTTGGTGTCCATTGCGATTTTTCTTTCAAAGCTCACCTTTGAGGATTTTATAAGGGATCTTAGCTTTTTGCTGAGGTTGGTCAGGGAGCTCTTCCCTTCCCGGGTTTTTACTCTTTCTTGTAGTAATTTCCTCCTTCTATTATAGAGCTTGTTTACGGCTGGGTTCCACCAGACTGGCTTCCTTATTTTGGAGGAATGAGTCTTGGTTTTGTTGAGGATAGCACAGTCCGTGCACTCATGCAAGTGCTTGTAGAGTGCTTCTGTGTAGGCTACAGCAGATTCAACCAAGTTGTCATTCTGCATGGGAGTAATGCATCTTGCCACCTCTGTCTTAAGTAGCAGAAAGTTTGCTTTGGAGAAGTTTTTCACTGTGATTTCCTTGGGGGGAGGAGAGAGTGGTATGTGGATATTGAGGGTGATGAGTTTATGGTCTGATCTAACCAACAAGGAATTTACTTTAGGTATGGAGCACTTGTCCTCCATGTTGGTGATGACCAGGTCCAGTATATTGTTGCCCCTTGTGGGGGTGTTGATAAGCTGGTTCAGGGCAATTGAGTTAATATATTCCAGAAAGCATTGGGCAAAGGTATATGTGCTTGAGTAGTTTTCCTAGTCGATGTTTGGGTAATTGAAGTCACCCAGTATTAGGGTGTTTGGTTGGACTCTCATGTTTTCCAGTACCTCGAGGAACAAGGAGTGGGGGTCTTGGGGCAGGGAAGGTGGTATGTAGCAAGGTACAATCTGGATTGCAGTTTTGCCCATTGTCAGTTGCACTTGGATGATCTCAGAGGCATCGTGCTCTGCATCTAGTCTGGAGGTGTGGTTATCCTTGATGAATATGGATACGCCACCTCCCTTAGGGTTTTGGTCCATGTTTTGTGGCCAAAATGTATGGTATGAGTTGTAGCCTGGAATCGCTGGGGTGTTGTCTTGAGCCTTGAACCAGGTCTCAGTTAGTGCACAAATATCGATGTTCTCAATTTTGAGAAGAGCCTCGAGTGAGTGCATTTTGAGGTTAAAACTCCTAGCATTGAGCAGAATTACCCTAATTTTTTTGTCAGTGGAACTTAATACGGTGGTGGGTTTGTCTTTTGAGCCTTGCCTAAAAAAGGCACTATTGGGCTGGCAAGAGCCTTGGCCAGTATCCTGAATCCCAGGGGTGACAGGTGCAAGCCATCTCTGGTGAAGCATCATGGCTTGTCGAGCATGTCATCCCAGGCAGACAGATACTGGATCTCCTTTGAATGACACCAGAAACTTAGCCAATTGTTGAAAGTTATCATTTTTTCCTTGTACTGAGGTATCATTATTGGTGACGGTAAGATGCTACTCAGGGCTAGGGTCATGCCTGCCTTGGTTACATGATCAGAGAGCTCTTCCATGTCTCTTTTCATGTAGTCCAGGAAGGTACATCTCAGGTCATTCACACAAACATGGACTATGACAGAGTCATATTTGTACTTGTTTTGGAGTGACCTGAGTGCCTGCGTGATGTGGTGGATTCTGGTGCCCAACTGTTTATGTAAAGAGCAACCGGAACTTAAACAAAATGATACTACAACATTTAGAAAACTACATAAGCAGGTTTGACAGAAAGAGTTTGTAATTTGGAAATTCTTGTAGCTAAAGTAGTGGTTAGTAAGAAGAGGATCTTCCATTAAAAGAACCTCATATCAGCAGAGGCTGTTGGTTTAAAAAGTAGAAAAGTAGTCTTGGGCATAAAGCCAATATTCCAAGGAGGACCAAGGTCTATAACTGGAGGCCTGCCATGGACCATGCCTCACAGAAAGGCCTTACAAATATTCTGAGAAGCAAGAGAAACAGAGTCTTGCATAAAATAAAAGTTGGAGATAGATGTCAAAAGAATTTTGATAAAGGTATTGCTTTAAAGAGAGTGATGTGATGGGGGTTGGCAAGGGTAGAGAAATAGTATTATGCAACTTTTACATTTTATTTTCCTGGTGAAGCTGTTCTTCTAAATGTTTCCCCATGTATAAGCATGCAGGGAAACTCTGTCAGAGCAATCTTCAAAGTGAAGCATTCAGGCAAGCATTAAGATTGTTACAGTATACGATATAGTGAGTGCCAGGGGCCACAATATGTGACTTTGCTTGAATCCAGAAATAGGTCTGGTGTGTTTCCAACTCAGTCCAGTTGTTGCTGTTGGAGATCATGCTGTAACCACATTAGTGTCCGATTCCTCTGTTTTCTGGCAAAAGAGCATTCTGGAAGATAGAATTTTGCTCCTCCAGTAATGAGGTGCTTGGAGACATTATCTCTAAGCAAAATGGTACTTTGAAATGAGTCTTTCTCCAAGCAGCTACTGACAAAGACTGAAACAATACTAATTTCACAAGCTCTAATCCTACAGTGACTTATGAATGGGGTCCATTTCCACCATGGTATAAGAAACCTAGAACACTTGGAGAAATTAAGCCAACATTTGGTCACCTGCAGCCTTCATTAAAGCAAGAGACAGTGGGTGGGAAAGAGGGGGTGAGGATGGGGACCTCAATGGTATGAGGTAATAAGAGTGCTAGCCTTATCAAAAGTGAATCCTAGATGAACAAATCTGTCATCTTGGGTCATTATGCATAAGTAATGGACTTTTGTACATGTGGTAAGCATCAGGGAGTCAAAGTATTCCAAGGTAAAAAACATATGACTATATTGTAAGAAATATATCTGACTGTGGCTTGCAGTGCTGTGTTTTCTATTACACTGCAAGGTTGCTGATAGTGAATCAGTAGTACATGCACTGACTTACTTTTTAGATTGCAGCCTTCTGCATTGTAAATGATCCTAAATATGTGCTGTATGGCATATGAATGAGAGAAGGAAGTCCCGGGCCTCTACTGAAAACGGATATTTATGTCCAGTTAGACTAGCCCGGTCAACAAATGTAAAATAAATAAATAAAATAAATATATTCCATTGTTTGGAGTGCTGGTACTGACTTCTCTGATTTATGGCACTCAGCTGACAGTGGTGCAGGTGGTAAGTATTCCTGACATATTTAATGTTTTTCTTTATGAGGATGTTGTGTTTAACTAGTCATTACTTCCATGTCCCTTCAGGGAATTACATCCATTTTGTCTCTCTATTGTAATTCTAATTCTAAGAGCTGTTTTTGTCAGTCCTAAAATGAAAATAAATTAAATGGACAAATTAAAGGAGAGCAGTGCATGTTAACAAATCACTTTTCTCTCTTAAAGTTCCTTTTTCTGGGGGAGGGGGGGGGTGACAAGACCCTGCAGCCACCATACCTTTGCTAAATACAGATACTATAGCTAAGATTACCTGAACTTGGAGAAAAGAGAATACTCACAGACACAGCTATTTTTGGCTTAGTATATGTAAATGCCGAGTTTTCCACTTCCACTTTCACTCTTACTATTCCAGAATAGGTTCATAGGTTATTACTAAGCTAACTGCCCTTGCAAGCCATTTTAAGCCTAGCCAATTATCCCTTGTGAGACACAAACCCTGCACCTTGTATTTGTAAGGCAAATGCCTTAACCATTAGGCCACCCTCCCAACCCAATGATACTTAAGTGTCTCAGAATGTAACGCCATTGCCTCCATTTTTGGGCTTTATCTAATGATATCGCACTTTCTGTTCTTTTCCATTCCTCTTCTTTGTTTCATAGCCAGGAGTTATATTTTTGTGATATATGACACTGCAGCTGTCACTACAACCCTTTTTCTACTGTGTTTGGTGTAAGTGACGCTGTTATACTGACAGCTGGATATCAGCTACAATAACTAGTAGCTGTGGTAGCTGTTATTATTTTGTGCTAGTTTTCCTGAACTGTTTCCAGCTGTCAGACTCATTTCACTGTTTCTCAAATGTTGGAATGCATTCCTTTATGAACTCAAGTGAAGAGTGGTCCCCGCATAGAGTGCATCTACCTTACATTTTTGAAACCCGGCAAATACAAATGATTCTCTCTCAAAGTACTGCTCTGTGTACTGTGATAGGTATTGCAAATGGGGTTTTGCACTGAAAATCCAGTTGGTCTCTGGATCTAATATTTTACACTAGTGAAAAGTATCTTGCTGGACTCCGTATGTGCTATATGGTAGTGATGTTTATTTTACTCCAAGTATCAAATTACTAGACAAACTGGATGCACATGTGCTTGCACTCACATGTGCATGGTACTGTGTGTGTGTGTGTATTTCTATATTTTATCATGTTCACTGGAGCCCCTGTCTGCGGTAGCGTTGTTGCCTCACAGCAGGAGGTTCTCCCATTTGAGTGCGGGGAGTGCCTTCTGTGCGGAGTCTGCATGTCCTCCCCATGGTTGGGTGGGCATTTGAAAGACATGTGTAAATGGGCATGCCTTTGTTGAAGGTTGAACGTCGAGCTGGCACCTCGGCATTCATCAAAATCTACTGCCAATCATTAGCAGACTGGAGTTCCGCTGTGGCGACCCTTAACTGGGAAAAGCCGAAAGACAACAACAACTGGAGCCCCTTTCATTGACAAATTATCCTATCTTGGTATTGATTGTATGTTTGGAGACATGAACTTGATTTAAGTTAGTTTGATAAAATACCAAATAAGTATTTTTTGCAGTATATTATGGATATAATTTGGACTTCTAGCCACCTTACACCCTTCAAATGTTTCCTTCAGAAATCTGAACATGAAATGATAAAGGAATTCCAAGGAATTTGTTTTTATAAATATAGTTATTTAAAATGGCTCCAAAGCAAAACATTTTGCATTTATGCCACTCCTGTTTACCTGTGCAAAATTACAGTTTCCTTTTTATTTATTTATTTATTTGTTTATTTATTTGTGATTTGTTAACCGGTTTAGTCTGGCTGGGCAGTTGCCCTTTTTCAGCAGAGACCCAAGGAGAAAAGCTCCAGATACAATGGTTACATTTAACATTGAATTTACAGGTATCAACAAAAATGGACCAAAAATGAAACAAAATACACATAATAACAGAATTCTATAATATGTATATTAATTATTTAAATTTTTTTTTTAGAAAGGTAACAATTAATGAATTTATAGGAGAGAGAGGAAGGAAGGACTAGAGGATAGACAGCTCCTAGTAATGGGACTTTTGGGAAGTCATGTGGACAAATGATTGGAAAACTGGTATGAAGTGGTGGTCTTCATCTAGAGGCTGCATAGTAACACTCAGTGATATTCTAAAGCCAAAGGGATTATGGTAAATTTTCTTACCAATACCTCGCTACTACCATGTTACTTAAGGTACTTTACCAAAAACAGATCAAGGATCTGTTTTAAGGTAGGGCACTGGGAAACCCCCTCATCCCCAACTAAGAGCCAAGCATACTTTTTTTTCATCACTTCCAGGTTTGAACTTAATCCTGGAGGTAAAAGTGAATGTTTAACAGAAGACAGATTACATTTCTATAGTTTGTAATCTGTTGGCAATAATTTAGCAGAAGAAACAATTTTCCCCAAACATATCCAAGGAGTCAATCTGCAGGCATAATCTGCCAGGCAAATCCTGGCCTGATCCTACTGATGATAGTTTGCAGAAGATGTATTCTTAAACTCTGAAGTCCTGACATTTTGTCTTCGTGTTTACTTTACTTCATCTAATGATATAGTTTCATCTATAAAGTTTTTGGCCATGAATTCTGTTCTAGGTTGACTAGGAAGAGAGAAGTTGTTTTTGTTTGCAGACATTAAGGCATTACTAAATATACTGAAATGTAGCAGCTAACAGAGATGGGATGTTTAAAAAGCATTTAATACATTCTCAGATGACCAAATGGTATAAATGTCATTTAGATTTATAAAGCTCTATAATAGCTTGTTGAAGATGCCTAATAGGGCTCTGATATTTATACCAGTTGACTCTATGTCATATAGTTGCATATCACAATGTACCTGTATCATATGCTAGCTCCTTTAGTACTGCTGACTTGTTAGAATATTTTCTTTCTGATTTTCCATATGTTTTTATTTCAACTAAGGGAAAGTAGCACATGCCATCTGCATCTAATGGAATTTCACCGACCATTCAAAACTGATGTTAGTAACTGCGGTGGTGGTGCTGCGGTAGCGCTGTCGCCTCACAGTAAGACGTTGTCCTGTTCTATTCTCAGCTAAAGTGTCTTCTGTGTGGAGACATGCATGAATGGGCGTACCTTCTTGAAGGTTGTGCGTCAGAGCTGGCAACTCGGTACGTAAAAATCTACTGCCAATCATTAGCGGACCAGAGTTCCGCTGTGGCAAACCCTAACCGGGAAAAGCTGAAAGCCAACGACATTCAAAACTGATGTTAGTATTAGATGTGATTTATCTTTAAAGGAATGACGAGCCATTATTTTGCTGCTCTTCCTGTTTTATTTTGTAGTACTTACTATTTATGGAGAAGATTTTTGTAACCTACATATGTTTTTAGGATTCTAGGACCGTGAGTATTTATTTTAAGTTATTTTAATATCAGCTTTTTTATTCCTTATATAGTTTTGTGTTACAAGATGAACTTCCAGGGATCACTTAAAAGAAACAGAATTTAATTTGGCTTGGCTTGATATTTATTTTGTCAGTTTTCTAGAGTAATTAGATAAAAATTGCTTTCATCAACAATGATATAGGAGACCTCCAAATGCTTGACTTGACTCAATTTGGCTTTGTTAAATGGAGATCCTGCCTGTTGAACTTGGTGGACTTCTTTGAGACACTCAAAGCCTTGGACGAAGGCAAATCTTTGCTTACGGCCTACCTGAACCTGGTGAATGCCATTGACACTATTCCCCATTCAGGCATCATCGAAGAACTCACCTAGCTGGAGATCAACCTGTATATTGTCAAGTGGGTTGCAAACTGGCTCACTGACAGAATGAACACAGTTAAAATAAGTGATTCTACCTCCATCAGCAGACCAGTAAGCAGTGGTGTTCCACAGGGATCGGTGCTGGGGCCCCCTGTTGTTTGGAATCTGCTTCTCGGATGTACAGGCTAAAACAAAAGGCCTATGGCTGACAAAGTTTGCTGATGATTGCAAACTAGATGCAGTCATCGAGTCCCCAAATGATGTCATTATCTTACAAGAGGGACTTAACCAGACAAAGGACTGGTGCTAAAGTCATGGACTAAATCTCAATGCAAAAAAATGCATTATCTTCCCCTTCAGCAAGGGCAATGTGCCTGTGGGTTACCACATTAATAACAACACCCTAAGCACACAATCAGTGATGGGAGATATGGACACACAGGTTGACAGCAATCTTTCCTTTGACCACCACATCTCAACAGTAGTAAGAAAGGCTTTCTTCGTCACTCACCTCATAAGTAAGGGCATTGCATCCAGAACAAAAGAGGTTATAACCCTCCTGTACTCCTCGCGTATCAGGCCAATAATAGAGTACAATGCTATCTTTGGTGTGTACCTTACCAGGCATCTGCAGCAACTGGAAAGACCACAAAGGTTTCTTACAGAGAAAATTCAGGGTCCTCAGCATGTCATATGTTGACAGACTGACATCACTGTCACCGTACTCTTTGTCTTACAGATGACTCAGAGGTGACCTCTGCCTTGCATATAAAGCAATCTCAGATTCTGCTCTAATGGAAATGTTGCACATTCATAAATCAAATGGTATAAGATGCACTCAGTCTAGGGAACTCAACCTAGCATGTGACATCAACAGGACTTGCTGGAGAGACAGATACGTCTCAAAGAGGTTACCTCTCCTCTGGAACAGACGTCTAATTGAGGTGAAGCAGAGCCCCTCACTGACTGTATTTAAGCATATTTTGGATGATTAGATGGAAAACTGCAAATTCACCCTGGGAGTTTCATCTGTGTCCCTCTTGGACAGCAGCAGTAGTTGTTGACTTAATTCTGCTAAATACCTTGATATTATTGGAAATGAGGGTTGTACTTGGCTAGGCTTGTAAGAGCCCTAAGGACATTAGCCAAGTAACCTGCTATGGTCCTATGATCATTTTTCATCTTATAATGTGTGTCTGTGATTAATCAACAGAAGGATAGACAAACAATATTTTTTCTTGTAATGATGCTTTTAAAATTTCTTTGGAATGTTCTCATTAAAATAAGTCATGTTGTATTTGGGGGTAAATGTTTAACACAGTGAAAACGCTGTTTTTTCTTAATTCCCTACATCATTTAAATGATCTGTAAACATTTTTGAAAATGTGCTCCAAGTGTCTGATCCGTTTACTCCAATGGAGCGCAGGAAGTTTGCACTGTAACTTCCAATGTTAGGAGCCTAAACCTTTTGACAGAACCAAATTATGTTGTCACATCGCAAACAAATGTTCATATCTCTGCAACCATAGGGGTTATGAAAGAAGTATAAATGGCAAATGCTTTAGCACAAATTATTTTTATAGTGGTAGCATTCTTTAGGTTCTAGGTCTTAAACTAAATTTTATAAGTCACATTAAACTTGGTAACTATTACCTTTGTAATATTTTGTAATCAAATTACACTATCTCAGCGACCACTGAAGTTATACACATACTGTCAGCAGCATTTTATTCATCTAGCTGAGAGCTTTCAAATGAGGTTAAAGAGTTTGGTCTGTGTTACTTGCTTGTTGAAACATTTAAAAAATGTGAAAATAAATCTTTATAAATTAATATTATAAAAGCAACAGTTACTATCTCTTTACCTGCACTCAACAGAGGTCAAATATTAATGAAATTGAGTTTGCCATCATGTATGCTATAAGACGAAATCTTTTAAAACCTTGTACATAGGATGGTTGTGAAACTATTGGTGCAAATATGAACAATCAATATTTGATGCCTAGAGGTGTCAGTAGTAAACTGCAGATGCTCTAGGAGGCATCACTTGGATGTTATGAGTTAACTGTGATGTGGATGCATGACAAACTCCTTCATTAGGCTTTGGAATTGTATGTACGGCATCCAGTTTCATCAACAGTAGGATTACACAATAATCTTGTAAATCCTAGGAAAATGTCCCACTCTGCTTACATTTCTTATGAGTAATACAATACTGAAATTAGTACATTTTATTCATATGTTCATATATCTGAAGAGGAATCCTCAGAGCAGAGTGTAAACCTAATTCATCTGTATTGATCCCATTTCACCAATTGAAGTGTAATCTCAAAGGTTGTTTCTGTGAGTAAGGGAGTACATTTGGTGAAGCCACTGATATTGGGCATTGGGGGCTCTAAAAATTCCTTGTCTTACTTTTTCTTGAGTACCATTTCATTGAGATGAATAAACAACAATCTGTTGCGATTCTTCTGAGGAACAGGATACCTTATAAGTGTAAGGAGTATTGTTAAAGACTTTAGTAGCACTGTACATTGCTTTTAATTATAGACAATTGTTTCAGAAAAAAGCCAGTTTTGTTCAGTGGTGTCAGGTTAATATAATTGTAAGTTTTTTTCCACAAGGTTTAAAGGTATATCTGACACAGCTCTTGATTATGCACAAGCAGTTATATGCATTCTTAACTTATGGGGGGTATATAGTAAGCTAAAATTGAATGTATTATTGTTTGCTTAAAATTAGATTCCAAGTATTAGCATATTTCATGTTTCAAATCGTATGATAGATGTGGCAAGATAAATTAACCTTCTGCTTCCATTTTCTCCTGCAACATTAGTTTTTCATAGTAATAACATTTTCTGGCAATCCACTGAGCACAGAAGAAGTTATCAGGGACCTGGGGACCCAGGTTGATAGTAGTCTGTCATTCGACACCTATGTAGCTAAAGTAGTTAGGAAGACCTTC
This sequence comes from Protopterus annectens, assembly GCF_019279795.1. Classification (NCBI taxonomy): domain Eukaryota; kingdom Metazoa; phylum Chordata; order Ceratodontiformes; family Protopteridae; genus Protopterus; species Protopterus annectens. The sequence continues at coordinate 1,971,274,201 of NC_056731.1, forward strand.
TACATTGCCCACCTTATCATGAAGGGATTCTCATCTAGATCAAGGGAGGTCATAGTCTCCCTTTACTCATCACTCATCAGACCAATGATTGAGTACAATGCCCCATTCGGAATGTATCTGACCCGACACTTGCAGCAGCTGGAGAGGCCACAAAAGTTCCTCACCAAAAGGATAAAGGGTCTCAAAAATCTGTCCTATGCTTCCCGACTGAAAGAACTCCAGCTCTATTCAGTCGCCACGCTTGCTCAGAGGTGACCTTTGCCTAACATACAAGGCCATGTCAAACCCAGATTTGATGAATATGCTTCACCTCAAAAAAATCTAGATCCATCAGAGCCACAAGGGCGGAGACTTAAACCTTGACACGGCTATTAATAGGATGTGCTGGAGGATAGATTCATCACCCAAAGACTCCCTATGCTGTGGAACAAAATCCCGGTACATGTGAGGCAGAGCACCTCGCTGGCCTTGTTCAAGAGAAATCTTGACCAATGGATGGGAGATCGCAGATATACCCCAGGGATTACCTCAGTGTCACTGCTCGACAGAGGCACAGCAAAATAATGGGTATAGTTCCCCATACTAAAGGGGTGGCGTAAGCCACAAAACGATGGGCTAGGCTTGTAAATGCCCTCGGGCAGATAGCCTAGTATGAACCTATGAACCTATGAACCTACCCTTTTGTATCTTGAGAAAGAAAGATGTCAAGGTAGTAAAACAATAACTACTTACAAATCAAGATAAACTAGTGTTCTAAACCAAATGAGAAGTTATAATGGGATGCACAACACAGAATTTTCTGGAAGTGAGGTAATGGAATGTCAGCCTTTTTTTTAAAGAGTAGCCCCAAAAGAAGGATAACTGTAAAATAGTGAAGTATTATCATGTTATAGGTTAACAAAGAAGAGTTTCAGAGAGCATGAGCATTAACACCTTCTTTTACTTCTTTGTTAATTTCAGTTCTGCAGCAAGCAGGACGGTGCATCATCAGTTTTCTAACTCACCATTGCCATCCAGCTCTTAGTATTATAGCACATATTCACCTTTTGGGTGCGGAGTCTGCATGTCCTCCCTTTGGTCGCGTGGGTTTCCTCTGGGTGCTCCGGTTTCCTCCCGCATCCCAAAGACATGCTCTAGGTGGATTGGACACTCAAAATTGGCTCTTGGTGTGAGTCTGTGTGTGAGTGTGTGTGCTTTCTGTGGAAGGTTGGGCGCTGGGCTGGCAACTCAACACCGTAAAACTCCACTGCCAATCATGAGTGGACAGGTGATCTACTGTGGCGACCCCTAACCGGGAAAAGCCGAAAGAAGAAGAGACTTGCAGCTTCATTTGCAGTTCATAGGTTGATAGGTAAGAACTAGGCTAGCTGTCCTTGTGGGCCATTTTGAGCCTAGCTAATTTCCCTTGATGAGAGTCAAATCCTGTACATTTTTATGCAAGATTCACCTTTTGTACTATGGAATACCCAAAGAAAAATTTAAGTGAAAGGATAACAATAAATGAATTTTTTTGCTATGCTTAATGGAACATTTTACCAATTTCATCTTCCTTGCCCACAGAATGCAGTTTTTTGATCAGAGAAAGGATTGTATTAATTCATATCTGGCAGATGTAAGATGCACGCACTAATGAAGCAGAGAGAGAGAGATAATGACATATAGGCACATTTAAGATATGTTGGTTTCTGTAGAGGTTAGTCTTTTACAAAACAGAGAAAAAATATTGCATTACAAACTGTATATTCAATAGATGCATGTGCCTTTGAGAAATGATTTGACAAGGCTCGCTAAACCTGAGCTTGTCTTTTTTAGAGATTCCAGGTCTTTTAATGCAAGCAAAGGTTCCACATGGAAAGGCTGGATATTATGTGCTGTGACAATGGCTTGTATAAACTTTATTATAACTCTTTTGAACTCCAGCATGGTAAGCAGATCAGCATTATATAAACCGCCTGTGTAATTTCAGTATAATATAAACACTGGTGAAAGGACTAGCAGCCCTGGGTCAATAATCTACTGGCCAGCCGGTGTCCAGTTGCCCAACCTGGGTTACCTAGGATAGCTCAGTTGAGCAAAAGCTGGGCATAAAGCCAATCAACCTGCCAAACATGAAATAAGAATTGCTACACTTAATGTAAGTTCACTGAAAGGATAGGGCTTGGAAGTGGATGACATGATGGAATGGAGGAGGATGGACATCTTATGTATCCAAAAGACAAGAAGGAAGGGCAGTGTAGTGAAGCCTTTTGGCTTGGGATCTAGAGTCTACTACTCAGGAAGAGGACGTGCTAGAAATGCTGTGAGAATTGTGGTCACAGAGTGGCTTCAGAAGATGGTGAGCGATGTTATCAGAATTAGTAACTCTCATAGCAATCAGACTCTACTCTAACGACAGGACAGTATTCATAAAATCAGCTTATGCCCCACAGCAGTGTTGTGAAAATGAAGAGAAGAGCACATTCACACAGCAGTTGCAGGGCCTACTAGATGAATCAGAACAACAGGAATTTGTGTTAATGGATGAAGTGAACACACAAATCTGGACAGACAGAACTGGGTATGAGGACTGCCTGGGTCCACATGGCTGGGGCAACAGGAATATAAAGAGACCATTCTAAACTTCTGTCTGGCAAATGGCTTGATAGTAGCCAATGCTTGAGAGACAGTCATAAGATCATATACAAGAGTGGCCAACAGTCAACTCCGGTAGACTTCTTACTAGTAAGGAAAAGGCACTTGGGTAATTCATAATTCATAGGTTCATACTAGGTTAACTGCCCTTGTGGGCCATTTTAGGCCTAGCCAAGTAGGCCCCATGTCAGATTCAAACACTGTACCTTGTGTCGGTAAGGTAGACACCTTACTCATTGTGCCATCCTCAATCTAACCCGAACAGTGATGGCAAGATCATCCCCACTGAAAAAGTCAGCCCACAGCATAAACCACTTGTTGCCAAACAGTGGTGAGAGAAGGCTCTAAGGTCAAAAGAGACAGGCTGAAGACCTGGAAGTTGACTGGATAAACAGTATAAGAGTGCAAGGAATTACTCAGGGCTGTAGCAACCCAAGAGGAGGTGGAAATAGGTGGAATTGAAGAAGAATAACAACGCCTCAAAACAGTATGTGTGAGGATGACAGAACAGATATGTGGCCGAGTCAGTTATGGAAAGATGGACCAAGCTAGGAAGGAATGCTGGTTGGCTAACAGAAGAGGGTAAGAAAGGAGTTACAATAGCAAAGAACAGGGCATTGGTGGCATTCTACCAGCTTCTGTAGAGTGACTCAGTAGGGGGCACAAAGAACCTATATCAGGTTGGAAGGCAAAGACAGAAAGATAAAGAAGATAGTCAGACACCCTTCATAAGAGATGCCGGCAACAAACTGCTCACCAGTCCATAGGACATCAAAGGCAGATAGGAGGAGTACTTCCAGCAGCTTCTGAATGAAGAAAACCCCACAGAAACTGTGCTGCCCCAGACACAGCCTATGATGAGAGAAGAAGAGGAATCCACCACAGAGGAAGTTAGTACAGTGCTAAGGAAAATGAAGACAGAGAAAGCAATAGGCTTAGATGAGGTTACATCAGATATATTAAAGATGCTGGCCGAGAATGGGGAGAAATGGCTCCTGAGGGTACTCATAGCAGTGCAGGGAGAAGGGCGTATCCCAGATGACTGAAGAATAAGCATACTCACAAGAACAAAGGAGATGTCCTCAACTGTGGGCAGTACGGAAGTGTCAAACTGCTGTCACATTGCATGAAAATTCTGGAGGAGGTGATTGATAAATGGATATGATGAGCAGTAGAATATAAGATGAAATATGAGCAGTTAGGATTCAAATCAGGATGCAGACAACTGACCCAATGTTTGCAGTGAGACAGATAGCTGAGAAGAAGCTATAGCTGAGGAAAGAGTCCAACTAGGCTTTTCTAGACTTGTAGGAAGCATATCATTTGGGCAGTCCTGAGATGGTCTGAAGTCCCACAAACATTTCTAGAATTATGGTGACAGTTAACACAAGTCTGAACCCATGTAAAAATGGGGAAAAAGGGGGTTAATGCTGATGACTGATAAAAAGAATGACAAAATTACAAAGACCCAATGACTCAAATATGAACTGTTTGGTCATGAGTGAGGGGTTCCCAGTGGGGATAGGTGTCCATCAGGATTCATCTCTGAGTCCACTGCTGTTCATACTGGTGATTAATTACATTAACAAAGAGGTTGGAGGCGACAGGTCAACAAAGCTGTTGTATGCAGATGATGTGGCATTACAGGCAGAATCTGCACAAGAATGTCATTAAAGGGTAGAGGAGTGGAATGCAAAACTGAAGGCACATGGGATGAAACTGAGTACAGATAAGACAGTGGTAATGGCAGCAAATTGGGGAAATCAGAAGAAGCTGAGAACTGAGACAGAAGAGAAGCTAGTGGAACAGGTTAACATCTTCAAGTATCTGGGAAATGATGATTGAGGAGAAGAGGTCAAAGTTAGAATGGTCTGAATGAAGAGGTCAAAGTTAGAATGGTCTGAATGAAGAGGTCAAAGTTAGAATCAGAGAGTCTGCAGCCAACTGGCATACAATGTCTGATATTATGCATGACAAAAGAATGCCAAATAAGCTAAAAGTAAGGTGTATAAAACAGCAGTTCAACCAGGGCTACTGTATAGTACAGACACCTGGGCAATAAAAGCACAGCAGATGATGAGGACAGAGGTGATGGAAATGAAGTGTTTGAGATGAGTGGTAGGATGCTCAATGTGGGACATACGGAGAAATGAGGACATAAGAGTGGAAGAAAAAGTAACTCCAGTTGCACATGTGCAGAAAAGCAAAAAACAATCTGGTGAAGAAGATTTGGGACAGAGAGGAAGAAGGCAAGAGAAAATGAGGGCATCCAGAAAAGATGTGGATAGGTTGTGTGAGAGAAGATCTGCAACAGTCAGGCATGTATGTCAAAGGAAGCAGGAGTGTGGCACTGAATTGAAAAGGATAGTGAGAGTTAACACGACATTCTGACCTCATGTTGAAAATAAGAAAAAGAGGGTTAATGATGATGACTATTGAAAAGAATGACAAAATTGAAGTTTGTTGTCACAAAAGAAGAAAAATACCACCAAAATATATCATATTCAGTAGTATGTAAAATGTTAGCCTTTTTCAGAGCTCTCTAATCAGACATGCCAGTTATTAGAATTGATTGTGTACATTTAAGGAAAACAATAAGCCTTCGCAGTCAGTGCCTCTTCACGCAATAAAACATAGATAAAATAGCTCATGCTTATATAACATTTTAAAATCACATGATCTAAAGCAATTAAAAATCACTTGATCTAAAGCAATTAATTCACATAATAAAATTCCTAAAGCCATATTACACTTAACTTGATTATGTAGTTCTTTTAGTACGGCTTAACTAGCCATACCATTTAATCCGAGATATTCTTCCTGTTGCATTGTACTAGTTATATCTTGCCCTCTTATCTGTTCTGCCATAACTTGTAAAACCATACATTTAAAACAATGTATAGCACTAATTTCTTGTATTTTCTCATATAGTGAATTAGTTTTCGTCTGTCTCCTTATACCTGATAAATGATCTCCCATGCTGTTTTTGCAGCTTCCTGTTTGTCTTTGCATCACATACTTCACACTTTGCCATTTATGCAATGCTTTTAGTTTCACAAATGGCATAAGCTTTTAATATAAACTGTTTACCACGAACAGGATTCCTAATTTGTTTTCTTTTCTATATATATATATATATACTTACAATAAATGCATTTCACACATGCATAGGCATCCTTCTTTTCACTCTTTATTCGATTAATCTTCTTTATCTGTTCCTTATAACGTTACCTATTCTTCAAAGTTTGCAACTTTCTATATCCAAAATTAGGTCCTTCTTCCACTATTTCATTTAATTGTGGAACATTTTGCAAAACATGCCAGGTCTTCTAATAATATTCTTCACGTCTCATTTTCCTATTATTTGCTAGCAAGCACCTACGTCAATAGTACATTCTGCAAGAAGCTCTGTGGTTTCTAACTTTTTCTATACTTACAGACCTCATCAAGAAAATTCTGAGTTAACTTAATCTTTTAATCTTTGTAATCTCTTTACAACATAGTTAAACCTAACAAGTAAAATCATAATCTATCTCATGACACTATTAGTTAACAGAACTACAAAATAACCTTTATGCCACTAAAATTTGAAAAACTTCACACAGTGTCTCTTTCATAAGGTGGACCATCCTTAGAGATGAGCAGCTGTAGGCCCTGTGTGCTGTTCCACCCCCATCCAAAGTGCTGAAGAAATGTATATAAAACAACTTCTTACCCACAGCATATGTATACTTACTAATTTATTGACTTTGGTTTATCGTGAAAGTCTGCCTTGGTCATAAGTACCCATTTTCAGCAGAGGCCTGGGGAGAAAAGCTGCAATAACAACATGAGTACAAAAACAAAAACGCAATTCACTTTCGTGGTAAAGGGATTGATACTCTTAAGTATAAAATATGCAGTATTTGTGATTTTATTTTATTTTATTTTTGATTTTTGATATTTGTATAATATGATTGTGTAGCTTTACTCCCTGGGCCTCTAAAATGGATATTTTCCCAGTTGCACTTTCCCAGTAATCAAAGATAATTAAATAAATAATATATCAATAACCCATGGCTTGTTGTGGTAGTGCTGCATTTACCCACAGTTAGTGTGCTTTGGTCACATTGGTGAAATCTGTTTCACCAAACAAAGACAGCATTAGGTAAATCAGCATTATCCACACCCAGCCATGGGTTATTGCTATTATACAATGACATTGTTTAAGAAAAAAAGTTACTTTTCTTAAATAAGGTCCTTGTATAATGGCGTTGTGCTGCTCGTCCACATTTCTTCTCAGTCTCCTCAGGCTTTCTTGATGTACTGCACAGTATATCAGTCCTATGTAAAAGAAGTAAAGTAGAATGGAAGATCTCTGTTTTTGTTTGTTTTGTTTTTAATAAAAAAAAATTGAAATCGGCAGACTTTCAACATACGGGAGAGAAGGGATAGAGAAAATATAAGGATAATTATGTATGTCTCTCTAGTTTTACATAATGTACCTGATTAACCTTGTGTTTTCTCCACCCCATCTTGTTCATTTGAAGTCTCCTGTTTTTGAAAGTTTATTATTCTTTTTAAAAAATATAAAAATGAGAGTTTCTGTTGCATATAGTAATGGCAGAAAGTCTGGGTGACAAGACTTTTTTCCATTAGTATATGCTTGATTTACAATGAGCACACTGGTTGGACCAATCAGTGTGCTCATTTTTGAATATCATTGGCCAGTTATTGTATAATAATAAATAAATAAAAGTTGAAAGCTGTGGAGTAGCATTTTACGCACTGAAAAATAAAAAACATATAGCAAAAATAGACATGCATTTTGTCAAATGGGATTGTTCACAGAGAGCTATACAGGTAAGCTGAGTAAATAAAAGGAATAGACTCAGAGGTATACTGAAAGAATTATATAGAATGATGAGTTAGTAGTAAATTCAGTAACTATTTGAAATATTGGGACTTGCTAAAGTGAAAGTGAAACAGTGGCAACTGATTCAGGCAAATAAAACGGTAGACTCCAAATTAAATGTGTATTTAATGGATAAAATAAAACACTTTTAGTCCAGTATATTAACTTGAACTTCTTCAGATAAAAAAACAAGTACAAATAAGAGTTTTAAATACCCCTCCCAATTCTCCCATGTGATTTTTTTGTAGCAAACTCTTAAATGAACATCACTACAATACCATCCAGAGTCATTCTTCACTGTTACATAGGTATAAAAACATTGTAAAAAGTCCCAATTATTTAACCTTTGTAAAATATTATTTAGAAAAGCATTTTATAAAACACATATATTAAAACATTTTAGGGCGTATTTTAGAAAGTTTATCTCCTCAAATTTTTCAGTTTTAGCATGCAACAAATTGAGCACATGTCATTCAATCCTGGGGTAATATATGCATTCAAGCGGATTTGTCATAGTAATTCTAGCTGTTTAAGAATTACTGTTAGGGGTCCACCCCTTGAGTCAGTGTAAACTTGTTCTATTACCCGGAATTTGAAAGTGTGGTTAGGGTTTGCGCTTACATGTCAAGCTGATGCATTCTCTGTTTTGTTTTTTGAAATGTTGTACATATGTTCGTAAATCCTGTCTTTTAGTTTACGTTCTGTCTTTCCTACATAGAAGGAAGGACATGGTCGGCATAAAGCAAGATAAACTACCATTTTGAATTGGCAATTATATCTATAATGCTTTTCAACACTTTGCTATTAATTTCTACACTTCGCTCTTCGTGTATGTATTTGCAGTATGGACAGCTAAGACATTTAAACATTCCGGGATTTTTAATTATGGTGGGTCTCCTAACCTCCAATACATTTTTGAAGTTCTTCCCTTTCCCGAATATAATTTTGGGGCTTGTGCTTAGTTTGTCCCTTATTTCCATGTTGTCCAATAATAAATTCCAGTTTTTGTTTAGTATGTTTCTGACACTATTGGCTTCAGGGGTAAAAGTTATGACAAATCCAGTTTTGAAATTAATGCTAGCCATGTTTTCTGCATCAATATTTTGGGTTGCTTCTCTGGTTACTAAATTATCTTGTGTTTGTTCGCCTCCCAGTATAGGTTTATAAAAAACAGTAGATCTTTTGCTTGTAACTTCCTCTATTAACTCATTCAGTAAAGTTGTAGGATAGGCTCTCTTTTGAAACATTTGCTTCAAATTAATACACTCGTGTTCCAATTCTAAATCACTGGTTACCATTCTTGCTGCTCGTACCAGCTGCCCTTTCACCACTGATCTTTTTTGGTGAAAGCGGTGAGAACTTGAATAATGCAAAAAGGTGTTTGAATATGTGCTTCTTCTGTATATTTTTTGCACTATATTCTCTCGTGCTAGCTTTCCTGAGGATTATATCCAAGTAAGGGTTTTCTTGGTTATTATAAGTAAATGTGAATTGTAAAAATTTAGTTGTGCTGTTAAAGTAATTCACCAATTCACTAGCTACCACTATGTCTCCTTTGATTCTCATGAATATATCATCCAGGTAATGGGTAAAGAAAAAGATATGATTAGTCATTTCAACGTTCCCAAAAATATATTCATGCTCCCAGTAGGCCATGACTAAATTAACAAAACTGGCTCCGCATGGGGAACCCGTGGCCACTCCAGTTTTCTGTAAGTAATACTTATTTTTGAAACAAAAATTAAATTGTTGGTCAAGATAATGTCTAATAATTCCTTCACTAGATGTATTTCTGTACTGGGGGCCCCTTTCCTTTTCATCATGGTAGATACCCATTCAATACCCAATGCATGGGGGATAGAGGTGTAGTGGTCTTTCCTATCTACTGTTAGAAAGTTGTAATCATTACTGTATTCAAGTAAGTTGATTTTCTCTAGGAATGACCATGAGTCCTTGCATATTTGATATTCAGTTGCTAGATATTTCTTCAGTATGCTGTCTACAACTTTAGCACTGGCATACGTGATGGAATATCTTCCTTTAACGATTGGTCTGAGTGGAGGATTCTGTAAGTCTTTATGGACCTTCGGTACTCTGAAGATGACTGGTGTCAAAGGAGCCAGAATGTTCATATAATTGTACATTTCTAGATCTATTTTCCCTAATATAAACAGGTCATTAATGTACATTTTAATGCATTGTTTAGCAATATTGAACTCCTTCAAAGGCACTTTCTCATAAGTTTCAGTGTCTAATAAGTTTTCTATTCTGTTTTCATAATCATCCAGGTCCATAAATACTAACTCCCCACCTTTATCAGATTTCATCACCCTTACCTGAGTTGTTTTTAATAAGTTTAGAATCTCCCATTCATTTTTTCTTATGTTTCCCTTATATGTACTGTATATATCATGAATATCAAGCTCGCACACTTTTTCAAATGTATGTACTGTTGCATGTAGGGGAGGGTTAAACATACTGTGTACAAAGAAGGGGTCAGGTTCAGCATTGTTATTGCTTAAAATTACATATAAATTCAGTTTTCTTACAAACATTTTAAAGTCCACAATAGTTTTAGCTAAGTCCATTCTTTGTGCAGGAATAAATGTTAAACCTTTTGTTAAAAGTTCTACCGATTCTTGAGGTATCCCAAAGGATGAGTAGTTATAAATAGGAAAATCACCTTCAATGTTTTTTACAATTGCACACTTCTGTACTATATCACAGTCCTGTGTTTTATTTACCTCCACTTCTTGTGTGCTTTCCTCTTGTTGTTTTTCATCTAGTGTTTGGCAGTGGTAAAACCCTGATTGTTGAAGGCTGTATTATTGTTGCCTTGATGAATGATTTGTTGGTTTTATTGCTGGAAGTTCATATTTCAGTGTACATAGTTGTTATTCATTATATATCCTTGGTTTTGGTTGTGAATACGTTCACTTCGACATATGGTTCCATTTCCCCATGCTTCATTTGATGTTCCTTCACCTATGTCTTCCATTACATTGCATTCAGTAGTTGTAGGTAGTTTGTTTACATCATTTCCTGCTTCCAATTCATGCATATGCATGGGATGGGCATTGACTTCTGAATTCCATATTTGTGAAGGAGGTGGGCATGGAAAAGCAGTGCCTTTTTCATATTGTGAGTGATTGCGATTAAGTTTTTTTAATTTTTGTTGTTTTTAGTTTGCCAATGTGCTAGTCAATACTATGAAATATTCTGTTGTCATCATATTCATACCTTGGGAAGTCGGTATGTCCACAAATTTCTTCATCAAGCCTCTGGACATCTTCTGCTATTTCCTTGGCCAGTATTTGGTAGTGCTTTATCATGAGGGTTAGGAGATCCAAACCCTGTTGATTAAATAGTTTAAGTCCTTGTGAAAGTTAGAGTCTGGCACTAACCCTGTCCATGTACTGATAAATTCGTAGTCCTCCTGGGACTAATTTTAACTGAATACATTCTTCAAAATATTCTGTCTCCAAGCATCATTTTTTTGTATTTGAGTAGTTTATTGTCAAATAGTGTCAAGTTAGTCAAAATAGGGACAGTGTTGCCTCCAGCCAGATGATCTGATGTTGAACAAGGAATAGATTGCTTAAAGTTGATGGCTGCTGCAAGCCATTCTTTCAATGTGGGATCCCCAATAAGCCTCGGAAGAGTGTTTCTCGCTGCATGCAAATCATGATTCAGTTCTTGTTGATGTAAACTTGATTCCCATCTAGCAGAAAACAGTTGAGGAGGGTCTATGTTCACTTCTGTACTGGAAGCCCCTGCTGCTAATTGAAGCTGCTTACCAGGTGCTCTGGCTGTATCAGGACGTACTGGAGTGGAAGATTCATAGCTGGTCAAGTGCCCATTAGAGAGATTCGACTCTCTCACTGTAGCGTTATCCAGTCTTCTGTGTGACGCTTCCACTTGTTGGCTCAAAGTAGCTACATCGATGCTCAAGTTGTTTAGCATTTCCCTCTCACTTCCAAGTTCAGCAAAGAGGGATGGAGTGCTGTCTAAACCATCAGATACCATGAACTCCATCAAACAAACTAATAAAACTCAAAAACGAAAGAGAATCCGAAAATGAAACCGTGGCAACTGGATCAGGCAAATAAAACGGTAAACTCCAAATGAAATAAGTGTATTTAATGGATAAAATAAAGCACTTTTCGTCCAGTATATTAACTTGAACTTCCTCAGATAAGAAACAATTACAAATTAGAGTTTTAAATACCCCTCCCAGTTCTCCCGTGTGCTTGTTCAGTAGCAAGCTCTTAAAGGAACATCACTACAATACTATCCAAGGTCATTCTTTACTGGTACATAGGTATAAAAACATTGTAAAAAGTCTCAGTTATTTAACCTATGTAAAATATTATTTAGAAGAGCATTTTATAAAACACATATATTAAAACAGTGTAGAACATACGTTTGAACGTTTCATCATCATCTTTCGGCTGTTCCCATTAGGGGTCACCAGAGCGGATCATCTGTTTCCATTTCTTCCTGTCCTCTGCATCTTGCTCTGTCACACCAACCATCTGCATGTCCTCCTCTCACCACATCCATAAACCTTATCTTAGGCCTTCCTGTTTTCCTGTTACTTGGTAGCTTCATCCTTAGCATCTTTTTCCCAATATACTCAGCATCCCTCCTCAGCACATGTCCAAACCAACGTAATCTTGCCTCTCTGGCTTTGTCTCCAAACCTTCCAACCTGGGCTGACCCTCTAATATACTTATTCCTAATCCTGTCCACCCTCATCACACCCAGTGCAAATCTTAACATCTTTAACTTTACCACGTCCAGCTCTAACTCCTGCCTTTTTGTAAATGCCACTGTCTCCAACCCATATAATATAGCTGGTCTCACTACCCTCTTGTAGACCTTCCCTTTCACTCTTACTGGTACTCGTCTGTCACAAATCACTCACTCCTCAAATTTTTCAATTTTATCATGGAATGAATTGAGCACATGTCATTCAATCCGGGGGTAATATATGCATTCAAGCAGATTTGCCAGAGTAATTCTAACTGTTCAAGAATTACTGTTAGGGGTCCACCCCTTGAGTCAGTGTAAACTTGTTCTATTACCCAAAATTTGAAAGTGTGGTTAGGGTTTGCGCTTACATGTCAAGCTGATGCATTCTCTGTTTTGTTTTTTGAAATGTTGTACATATGTTCGTAAATCCTGTCCTTTAGTTTATGCTCTGTCTTTCCTACATAGAAGGAAGGACATAGTCGGCATAAAGCAAGATGAACTACCATTTTGAATTGGCAATTATATCTATTACTGCTTTTCAGCACTTTGCCATTAATTTCTGCACTTTGTCCTTCCTGTATGTATTTGCAGTATGGACAGCTAAGACATTTAAACATTCCGGGATTTTTAATTATGGTGGGTCTCCTAACCTCCAATACATTTTTGAAGTTCTTCCCTTTCCTGAATATAATTTTGGGGCTTGTGCTTAGTTTGTCCCTTATTTCCATGTTGTCCAATAATAAATTCCAGTTTTTGTTTAGCATGTTTCTGACACTATTGGCTTCAGGGGTAAATGTTATGACAAATCCAGTTTTGAAATTAATGCCATGTTTTCTGCATCAATATTTTGGGTTGCTTCTCTGGTTACTAAATTTCTTGTGTTTGTTTGCCTCCTAATATTGGTTTTTAAAAATCAGTGGATTTTTTGTTTGTAACTTCCTCTATTTACACATTCAGTAAAGTTGTAGGATAGGCTCTCTTTTGAAACATGTGCTTTAAATTAACTCATTACATCTGAGTGACACCTCCAGGTACATCTGCAGTTACCTCCTACTGATGCCTCTAGGCGTCAACTATTGCTTGTTCATATTTGCATTAACAATTCCAAAACCATGCGATGTACAAGGTATCAGAAGATTTTTACCTTGAAGAATTCATGATGGCAGGCTCAATTGTGTTTATATTTGTCCTCTGTCAATGACTATTGGTTAGCACTGTAAGGCAATAACTTCATTTTTGAAAGGCTCAAGCCACACCCGCTGGGAGCTAAAGTTACACACTAAAAAGAGCTGTACTGACAGGAATGAGTTAATACACTCATGTTCAAATTCTAAATCTGTGGTTACCATTCTCTCTGCTCATACCAGTTGCCCTCACTAAATTAGTGAAACTGGCTCTGCATGATGAATCCATGGCCACTCCAGTTTTTTCTGTAAGTAATAACTATTTTTGAAAAAAAAATTAAATTTTTGGTCATGATAATGTCTAATAATTCCTCTACTACATGTATTTCTGTATTGGGGACCCCTTTGATTTTCATCATGGTAGATACCCATTCAGTACCCAATACATGGGGGATAGAGGTCTAGAGGTCTTTCACATCTACTGTTAGAAAGTTGTAATCTTATTTACAACTATTCATCCTTTGTGATACCTCCAGAATTGGTAGAACTTTTAGCAAAAGGTTTAACATTTACTCCTGCACAACGAATTGACTTAGCTAAAACTATTGTGGACTTAAAAATGTTTGTAAGAAAACTGAATGTAAATGTAATTTTAGGCAATAACAATGCTGAACCTGACACCTTCTTTGTGCACAGTATGTTTAACCCTCCTCTACATGCAACATTACATACATTTGAAAAAGTGTGCAAGCTTGACATTTGAGATATATACAATAGAAAAACAGGACATAATGGAAACATGAGTAAAAATGAATGGGAGATTCTAAATTTATTAAAAACAGCTCAGGTAAGGGTGATGAAACCCGATAAAGGTGGGAGTTAGTATTTATGGACCTGGAAGAAGTTTATCTGTAGAGCATTCCAAGTTTTTGGTGTTTATTTTTAAATATTATTCTGTACGGGTAGATCAAAGTTTAATTTACTGTCTATAGTCATACCTAATAATCTTGTCTGGGTGACTTAGTCAATTTATGCTTTGTTGCCGGACATGGTTTTGAAATTGGTGTTATCTGGGTCATGTGTCTTGGGGATGAAAAGAAATAACTTACGTTTTGGGGGGTATAGTTCAAGTATGATTTCTCAATAAAACATTGCTGTGAAACTGCACTATGAGCATTTGTTATCTGTGTCTAAAGCAACCTCATCACTAATGAAGCAGTAGCATGCCCCTTCCTTAACCTTTCAATAATGTTCCGTACTGGGTCTTATCCATTCCTTGTCTCTGAACTTTACAACCTTAGTCTTTAGTCAACCAGACGGGTTGCACTCCAGTCAAACTCAGTACTTTCTCTGGGCTAATACTCTTTATTTGTCTTTGTTTTGGCTGTCAGTACTGTTTTATTATTCTATTTATTTATTTGTCCATTGGGCAAGTAGACTGGTCTATTGATCCTTTTCAGTCATGACCCAAGCTCAAAAAGCAGAAAATACATCCATAGCATTTCTAATCAAAAATACATACAGAATGAGTCTTTTTCTTCTTTCGGCTGCTCCCATTAGGGGTTGCCACAGCAGAGCAACTGTTTCCATTTCTTCCTGTCCTCTGCATCTTGCTCTGTCACACCAACCACCTGCATGTCCTCTCTCACCACATCCATAAACCTTATCTTAGGCCTTCCTCTTTTCCTGTTACCTGGCAGCTTCATCCTTAGCATCTTTTTCCCAATATACTCTGCATCCCTCCTCAGCACATGTCCAAACCAATGTAATCTTGCCTCTCTGGCTTTGTCTCCAAACCTTCCAACCTGGGCTGACCCTCTAATATACTTATTCCTAATCCTGTCCATCCTCGTCACACCCAGTGCAAATCTTAACATCTTCAACTCTGCCAGGTCAAGCTCTGACTCCTGCCTTTTTGTCAGTGCCACTGTCTCCAACCCATATAACATAGCTGGTCTCACTACCCTCTTGTAGACCTTCCCTTTCACTCTTACTGGTACTCGTCTGTCACAAATCACTCCTGACAGTCTTCTCCACCCACTCCATCCTGCCTATACTCACTTCTTCACCTCTCTTCCACACTCACCATTACTCTGAACTGTTGATCCCAAGTACTTAAACTCATTCACCTAAACCGCCTTTACTCCCTGCATCCTCACCATTCCTCTATCCTCCCTCTCATTCACACACATATATTCTGTCTTAGTCCTGCTGACCTTCATTCATCTTCTCTCTAGAGCATAGCTCCACCTCTCCTGGGTCTCCTCCACCTGTTCCCTACTCTCACTACAGATCACAATGTCATCTGCAAACATCATAGTCCAGGGGACTCCTGTCTGATCTTGTCTGTCAACCTGTCCATCACCATTGCAAATAAGAAAGGGCTCAGAGCTGATCCTTGATGTAATACCACCTCCACCTTAAACGCATCCGTCACTCCCACCGCAGACCTCACCACTGTCACACTACCCTTGTACATATCCTGTACCACTCTTACATACTTCTCTGGCACTCCTGACTTCCTCATACAATACCACAACTCCTCTCTAGGCACCCTGTCATATGCTTTCTCTAAATCCACAAAGACACAATGCAACTCCTTCTGACCTTCTCTGTACTTCTCCATGAACACTCTTAGAGCAAACATCGTATCTGTAGTGCTCTTTCCTGGCATGAAACCATACTGCTAATAACTAATCATCACCTCCCTTCGTAACCTAGCTTCCACTACTCTTTCCCATAACTTCATGCTGTGACTGATCAGTTTAATCCCTCTGTAGTTACTACAGCTCTGCACATCACCCTTATTCTTAAAAATTGGTACCAAAACACTTTTTCTCCATTCCTCAGGCATCCTCTCACTTTCCAAGATTTCATTAAACAATCTAGTTAAAAACTCCACTGCCATTTCACCTAAACACCTCCATGCTTCCACAGGTATGTCATTGGAACCAACAGACTTTCCATTCTTCATCCTCTTCATAGCTATCCTTACTTCCTCCTTGCTAATCCACTGCACTTCATGATTCACTATCTGCACATCATCCAACCTTCTCTCCCTTTCATTCTCTTCATTCATCAACCCCTCAAAGTACTCTTTCCATCTGCTCAACACACTCTCCTTGCTTGTGAGTACATTTCCCTCATTATCCTTTATCACCCTTAACTGCTGCACATCTTTACTAGCTCGGTCCCTCTATCTAGCCAATTGGTACAGGTCCTTTTCTCCCTCCTTAGTGTCCAACCTTTGATACAGCTCTTCATACGCCTTATCCTTAGCCTTCGCCACCTCTCTCTTTGCCACGCACCTCATCTTCTTATACTCTTGTCTACTTTATTCATCTCTTTGACAATCCCACTTCTTCTTCGCCAACCTCTTTCTCTGTATACTCTCCTGTACTTCTTCATTCCACCACCAGGTCTCCTTGTCCTCCTTCCTATTTCCAGATGTCACACCAAGCACCTTTCTAGCCATCTCTCTTACTAGCTCTGCTGTAGTTACCCAGCTATTCGGTAACTCTTCACTGCCACCCAATGCCTGTCTTAACTCTTCCCTGAACATCACCTCATAATTACCCTTTTTCAATTTCCACCATTTGATCCTTGGTGCTGCCCTCACACTCATCCTCCTCTTCTTGATCACCAATGTCATCCTACACACCACCATCCTATGCTGCCTAACTACACTTTCCCCTGCCACCACTTTACAGTCTCCAATCTCCTGCAGATTGGCCCTTCTACATAAGATATAATCCACCTGTGCGCATCTTCCTCCACTCTTGTATGTCACCCTATGCTCCTTCCTCTTGTTAAAATACGTATTCATCACAGCCATGTCCATCGTTTTCACAAAATCCACTACCATCTGACCTTCTGCATTCCTTTGCTTAACACCATACCTACCCATCACTTCCTCATCCCCTCTGTTCCCTTCACCAACATGCCCATTGAAATCTGCTCCAGTCACCAGTCTCTCACCCTTGGGTACAGTCAATACAACTTCATCTAACTCACTCCAAAAATTTTCTTTCTCATCCATCGCACACCCAACTTGTGGAGCGTATGCACTAACAACATTCATCATTACACAATCAATTTCCACTTTCATAAACATCACTCTATCCGACACTCTTTTCACCTCCAAAACACTCTTAGCATACTGTTTCTTCAGGATAATGCCTACGTCATTTCTCCTCCCATCCACACCATGATAAAACAATTTGAAACATACAGATTGAGCACATAGCAAAATTCAGGACATAAAGTTAAGATTAAGTACAGATAGACTAAGATTAAGAGATCCAGTCAGAGTGCATTCAGAGAAATAAAAAATATGTTTAGAACATTTTAAACAGTTTCATATGGGGCATGCACATAGCCTCAGCATCTTCCCACTTTATTCAGTGTTTAGATGGGTTGAGTTTCTGCTGTGTATGACATTAACTGTACTCTGGACTTATTCCTTACTATACTAACTTGATGTTATGTCTAAATACAAATAAAATAAAGTGTATTATAATCTCTAATTCGCCAGCCCATTGTCTCACAACAGTGGACTTTGCATGTGCTACATAAATGGCTGTCATACTGACATAGTTGACAACAGCAGACTCTGTGATGTCCCTCCTTTGGGTCAGTAAACAAGGAGCTTCAATCCTCAGAACTGACAGTGAGGAACGTTCGCTTGAAACAAAAATAGATGAACATAGTATTTCTAGATGCAGCTCTCTGCACCAAGCATAATTTCCCCTAAGAGCACACAGGGAGCATGCTCCGTCCTGGGGCTGGGTCTCCCTTTCTCTCCAGGCCCCAAATAAGACACCCACTGACACAGCTATAGAGCTGAGTCCTCAGCAGGGTGCTCCAAGCCAAGTCCTCTACCACCCTCAGTGTGAAATCAGTGCTCTTTTTCCCTGCTGCAAGTGGCTGACACACACACTCCTTGAGATTTCATTTTCACACAGATACACATCTGGGAAAGGCTGGCACAGATTTACCAGCTATGCCCCCTCTGCCCAGACTTTATGGTAGATACTGCCATGTGAACACTCCAAAGCCAGCTACTCTAAGGCTCTTACAGCGGTGCCCAGTTATACTGAGTTAAATTGATACTAATGCAAATGGTAGTGTTTGACCAATGCAGCAAGGCCTTCAGGAGTGGCCACAGTGTCACTAAATAAATATAAGTACTCTCAAAGGTTAAAATATTCTCTAAAAGACCAGCCACACTGAAAAGGTTACATATATTTCTTAATAATTAATAAAAGAACATGAAAATACTAAATATCTATTTACAATAAACACAAGAGTTTCAGACACTGGAAATATTAAAAATAACACTGATGGAAAGATTCACACAGATACAGAAAAAAATATTTAACAAATTGTCACTCTAGTTTTCTGACTGATCTAAAGAATTACTGTCTCCTAGTTCAATTACTAGAGTAAGGCAAGATGAAGTAAGTGAGTGGTCCTTCTTTGTCAGGTTTCCAAAACAGACTACCCTGAAACATCTGTCTCATCTAGAATTAAAACATCATTTCAATACTAGATTACAGAATGACATCACACACATCTGGTAATCTGACTTGTGGTTCCTGCACTACCCCCTCTACTAGAAAATGAACCAGAATCTAGCATGTGTGTCATAATACACCCACACAGAACTTTACTAAGATGTGGTATAGCATCTGGAAGCTTTAAAACCTTTTCAAAACTTCCACCCTTCTAGGGTAGCAACTGGTTCACCCCCAAAGGACAATACAGTAAGATTCCAAGTCCTGGTTTTCAGAGACATTTTGTCTCTTGCTGCAATCAGAACTGTAAAATACAATCTTTATGGTCCTAAGCCAAGTAATTTAATTTCAGACTATTTTTCAAAGTTAGCTGGAGTGGAATTAACCTCTTGTTTTCCAGTATCTTATGTTACAATGTATTCATTTCAACAATTATAATGCAATCTGACATACAGGGGTATTTCTTTTTTCTGTCCATCAGGAGACACTGTTGATGTATTTTATCACAAGCAGTCCTCACAAATACATTTTCAAGCACCTGTACAAATCAGTTTGATATACAAATGACATACAATTATTTACAAAAATCCACCTCTAACTAGTTATTCTGGCATATGTTTCATATTCACTGCACTACTTCTGACATAGCTGGCACTAACTCACGTCATCACAGTCCTCACTATAGGTATGAATCGAAAATGTAACAGCACATTCAGCAAATGATAATAAAACACCAACCAGAAACCTGGTATCCTAAAAAAACACTCTCTGGAAACTTGGTATCCGTTACAGAGTAAAGCCCTTATTGAACTACCAGGAAAGAAAATCACCTGACCCCTCTTTCCTTCTTTTCAGCCTACTATATGTGTATACCATGCTTACTAACCTTCATCTCACCCATTTTGCAAGCACTGGGCAATAGTGTAACAAATTTCCTACACTTGCTAAAAACTAATGGAGCCCTGCAAAAAAGCTCTGCTTGTCTGAACTTCCCCAGACTCCCATTCACTCTCAGTGAAACTGACCCAGAGTATTCTTCACTAAAGACAAATGAGTATGGATTGGAAGGGGTAGTTAGATGCCAGAAACAGTTATACATTATTTCTGCAATATAAAGAAGGGAAAGACTTTGATAATTTAATTCAAGAATTTGAAAGGAAATTTTAT
Source organism: Protopterus annectens (assembly GCF_019279795.1). Lineage (NCBI taxonomy): Eukaryota > Metazoa > Chordata > Ceratodontiformes > Protopteridae > Protopterus > Protopterus annectens. The sequence continues at coordinate 1,971,294,288 of NC_056731.1, forward strand.
CAAAACCAAAGTGATCACACGGAGTGATTGTGTTTTTTTAATTTCTCTACTTGCACATAGAGCAAGGAATACAATCTCAAAGTTAACTTATGTAGTTATTACAATAAGATTAAACAATGATTAAGTGACTGTTTAAAATGGACTCCCTAAGCATACAGAAAATAATTGAGACACCATTGAAAAATGAGAGATGAAGAAATAAATGCTTAGTTTCATAGATGGGTAAGTGAACATCAACTCGCTACACTGGAAATGCTGTTAGAACATTTTGTGGGGGGGGGGGCAAGTCCTCAGTACTGTGCTTGAATATAGGAAAATCTGCATGGCAGATCAAGCATATAACACTGTTGAAGGGTTGGGAAGGAATGGGGACCACCAGATAGTTAACAGGTCCCAAATGCAAAAGAAGGGGGTAACTAGCATGGGACATTGGAATAAGCGGACCCCATAATGGTGCAGTCTGAGGTATCATATCAGGTTCTACAAACCGAGGAGGAAGCCACCACTTTTAGCACGTGCCTAGGTCTTGGGTCAAGTGTTTTCAGTACTGCCAAATGGGGTGTGTACTGTACATATATCCACTGGGACAAGATGGGAAACAAAAGTGATGGGAGTCAGCAAGCAGGGGTAGTATGACAATGGTGGTGGATTGTTTGGAAAAGACTTTTCCAGAATACTACCACCTGGGACTACATTGTCCACTTGTGAAAGGAAAATAGATGATCACCAAAAGGGATATAGCAACAGATATAACTTATGTTGAGCATGCAGTGGTCAAAAAGAAGCAATACGTAGTTCACTTTAGTTAGGGCCTGAGAGAGACACCTTTTTTAGGTACCATTGGTCAGAATTTGGGTGCTGTTGACCAAACTTTACTTGCATTCGGAAGGGGATCAAGGGAACAAACAGGAGGTAGTGTTCAATGATGTCCCTGTTGATGTCCTGATAGTAAATGATTGGGGTGATACAGCACCTTATGTACATGTAGTTACATGCAGATAGACATGGAAATAAACATGAGGAAAACAGCAGGTAGCAGACCCATCTATTGACCACACCTTTATCCAAGGCTTATAATGTGGCTATTTCTGGTGGAGGGGGGGGGGGTTAGCAGCAGCAAGCCTAAATCTGAGCCACAGCTGTTGAAAGATACTGGGCATCATTTGGAAGGGGCTACTTCAAGAGGGAGAGTTAGATGATAGTAATAATCCTGAATTTGAGCCAGCCCTCTTTGAAAACTGCAGAATTTCTTTTGGAGGGTGGAGGCTGGGTGGGATTACAAACAAAAGGTTGAGACAGGTGCAGCATTTAGATCCTTAAAAAAAGGGGGGAATCTATATACTGAGAAAAAAAAGTTATTGTACATATAATGGACACCTGAAGGAGTGCTTGAAGGAAAGGTGATAAAACAGCGGGTAGTACCAGTGACCTACAGATTGGTAATTCTAGCCATAGCTCATGATATTCCTTTTGCGGGCAATGTAGGTCTAAAGCATGCAAAAAGAAAGGTTATGCAGAATATTTGTTGGCCAGGTATAGCAAAGGATGTGGTGAGGTTCTGCAAGGGATGTGTGGAGTGCCAGAAACTTGGGAAGGCAGGATGTAAATCCTGCTTTGATGCTTTTGTTTACTGTTGAGGAGCTGTTTTAGTGAAAGTAGCTATGGACATTGTGGGCCTTTTAGTAACCCAGGTTCCAAAAGTAAGAACTATATCCTGGTTTTGGTGATAAAGTATGCTACTAGCTACCCTGACATAGTAGCTTTGTCCTCTACTGAGGTAGAGAAGGTGGAAATGTCATTTTGTAATGTTTCAGCAGGGTAGGTTGTAGGTTTCACAGATGAAATACTGTACTGACAGATGCAGGTGGCAGTTTCATGGCCTGTTTCTGGACACACTGTGGGGTAAAGAATATAAAGATCACCCCCTCAAATCCACAGACTGATGGTCTGGTGGAGAGGTATAACTCTACATTGAAGAAGATGTTGAGAACATTCAAAAAACATTTGAAGTGAAAGTGAGACAAGTACTTGTTTCACTTCCTCTTTGCATACATAGAGGTTCCCCCAAACTACATAGGATCTTAACTTTTTGAGCTACTGTATGGTCACAAGGTGAGGAAGGCCCTTTGAATTTAATTTGTGATGAGATGGAGTATGTGTGTCATTCCTTCAAGGAATATGTTATGGAATATGTCCTAAATTTCAAGAACAGGCATAGGTGGTACATGGGGATGGCACAACAGCAGTTGGCACAAGCAAAACGGCTGCAAAAGGTCTGGTATGACTTAGGCAAGAATAAAAAGTATTTTGTTGGGCAGAAAGTGATAGTGTTTGTTCCTGTTTGACACAATAAACTGCAGGCTCCATGGGGAGGGTCTTTCGACTGTTTTGGGAAAGATAAGTGATGTTAACTACACTTAGAGCTGCTAGGCAGGAGGCAGATGCACAGGTTGTATTATGTTAACATGATGAAATAGTGCCATGATAGCCACCTGTATTCAATATCTCCAGTGGGTACACCTTGTTGTGAGGCTTGGTCTGACACCACGATGAATGAAGTAGCCTTTTTACATCAACTATCCCTAACCCATACTCTCACGATCTGGACAGTACAAAAGGAGCTTGTGGACATGTTTACTGGTAATCCAGGGTGTACCTACATGGTGGAGCACAACCTGAACATAGGGCCTCAGTAGCTAATCAGTCAAACCCCTTTTGTAGTGCTTGAGTGAGTTACATAAACCCTGTAGAGGTAGGAACTGCAGTAGTGTTAGAAGTGTACATAATCCAGGAGCCTAGATGTCACAGATCATCACCAGTAATCCTGGTGCCAAAGAGAGATGTCCTCTATCAGTCAGAGAGGAGATTGAGGCACCCCAACAGAGCATCTTACTTGCTGCTATGGGAAATTTTGTTTTTATGACATCTGCATACCCTGCCTCCACATAATATGACCAGTGACATAAGGCCAGGAAGACCGCATGTCCCATTACCTTTAAACTAAGACAGATACCTTAGTCTCACCACTTAAACAAGATTGGTGATTTGTCAAAGTGGTGGGTAGCTGTTCTTTTGCATCTATAGTTTCAGAAATGAGTGCAGGGGAGAAACAACTTAAGATGCATGGCAGTTCTTGAGCTACTAATTATAGACTCAAGTTTATTTATTTATATATTTACTTTATTTGATAACTGGTTATGTGAGCTGGTCTGTCATGACACATTATAGCGAGGAACTAGATCACAAAGTGAAATATATATTTGAGGGAATTTATAACAGATGTGTTCCTGGTAACAGAATAAATTCTTGCTTATAAATGCTGGAATGATTGACATTACTGCCAATAACAATGCTTTGCAGGAGGGTGTTGCTCACAGTAAGTACAGATAATGGGGACGTTTTTTTGCAGAAGTTTGGTGAGTGGATGTTTTTTACAAAAATATGGAGAAAGTTCTATTAATATACTGAGACACACTGAATTCTTAGAAGCTATTTACATGGAATAAATTAGTAGTTCGGGCAAGCAGGCAGTTCAGTCTAGCTGTGAGCTATTCTTAATCTTACAGTAGGTATGTAAAAATATTTTTTACACATATCTTTACATAATGCAGATATTTTGTGATACATTTCTCAATCTTGGTGGAGATGTGTAAAACCACAATAACACATTTGATCATCTGAAAAATTAATAGAAATCTTCACAACTAAAATCAATATAATGCTTCTGTCTAGTAATACAGTACATTAGTTTATTGCTGTGAGCTTCATCCTGTGTTCCAATATTTGAGTCCATTGGTTTCCAAGTGGGTACCGTGTGGCCTTAAGAAAGCCATTTCAGGAAAATAATAATCACAAAATCTTATTTGGCTGGTTAACAAATGAATAAAAAAAGTTATGCTGTCTGAGCTGTGTGAAAATTTAAAAGGCAGCTGTTGGGCCATTGGTAACACACCTGTAGGGAGGACGTTGACAGTGTCCTACCATAATGGCTCCATCTATACAATGGTGAGAGTTGCAGCATTCACAACTACAGGTTTTGTGGAGAGTGAGTGTACCAAAGGCTGAACATGTAGTCTACCTGAAACCACGAATATGTGGAAGCATGTAGTCTCACTGGGTCTAATTCAGCAGGTATTTCACCAGACTTCCTGGTAATTGTAGAGTTATTAGGAGCTTACAGCATATTTTCTACCCAGCTCAAAGGTGAATACTTTGATCCCTGGCTCTTTCATCCTCCTCCCAAGGATCATTCCCAGATGCATATCAACCCTTTACATTGTCATCGCTACAGTGCCATAAACTCTGTGGTGTACGATGCATACACATATAAATATAGCTCTCTGAAGGAGGGAGGTTGGCATAGTGGATAAGGTGTTTACCTTACAGACACAAAGCGCAGTTTTGTAGTCTCACACGAGGTGATTGGCTAATCTTAAAATAACCCACTAGGGCAGTAGCCTAGTACCAAAGTATGAACCTATTATAATGTGTGTGGGAATGGATGTATGTGTGTGTGTGTGTGCGTGTGTGTGTGTGTGTGTGTGTGTGTGTGTGTGTGTGTGTGTGTGTGTGTGTGTGTGTGTGTGTGTGTGTGTGTGTCACTGTAACCCACAAGGGCAGTAGCCTAGTACCAAAGTATGAACCTATTATAATGTGTGTGGGAGTGTGTGTGTGTGTGTGTGTGTGTGTGTGTGTGTGTGTGTGTGTGTGTGCATGCATGTGTGTGTGTGTGTGTGTGTGTGTGTGTGTGTGTGTGTGTGTGTGTGTGTGTGTGTCACTGTAACCCACAAGGGCAGTAGCCTAGTACCAAAGTATGAACCTATTATAATGTGTGTGTGTGTGTGTGTGTGTGTGTGTGTGTGTGTGTGTGTGTGTGTGTGTGTGTGTGTGTGTGTGTGTGTGTGTGTGTGTGTGTATATATCTGTCTGTGCATGCTTCACTACTTCAGTGATAAATGTGTCATGGCTCTTTTTATTGCATTTCATACCCGTTGCATAATAATCAGTGCAGAAACCGCCATGCTTTCCATCCTTATTCCTCTCTATGCATCTATCCATGCCTGCTGCAGTGATTGCAGCACTTACAATCTACAAGGTACACAGGTTGCCTGTGCCATGTCCACTGGTGCCTTTCCCTCCATTGTCCAAGAGATACTAGTCCTACCTCTGTGCAAAGTGCAAAGGTTACACATAATGTGCGCCCATCTCCTTAGTCTTCATTTCCAGGGTTCCCTCCTGTAAGCTGCACTTGACACTCTGTACACAGCTTGCAGCTCCCATCAGCCACCATGATTCCCATGATGCACGGTATTAGATCTACAGAGTAAGGTCCGCATCTCAGTAGGCCTTTGACATTATACATTATTTGTGGTGAAGTGTTTACAGACTTTAATATGCAAGATTCTTTCTATGAATACCATATTTATTGGCACCTTGGACTATATTCCCTTATGCTGCTTCACAAAGCGGTTTGTGAATTCAGCAGCACGTAGGGAGATACCCACATATGTGGTGTACATCATCTTCCATTTCAGCTCTGTTGTAAAAAATACAGTGTCCCAGGATTTGCAAGAGAATCACTAAAATACACTCATGTTTTTTTTTTTTTCGTTTTAAAAAGTGGTACACTATGCATGGAAGTATTTAATATATCGTTGAAGAGATATTAATTCCAAGGAATTTTTGGCATGAGTGTATAGCTTTGTATGTACAGAATTTATTACTTTGTATGCTGTTCATAGGTTGTTAAACAGCATAGAGACCATATGTAAAAAGTCATAAACAAAGTTTCTAATCTAATGTTATGGGTATTGATTGCATTTGCATTCATTTTTGATTTGTTTTGCTCTTCCACAGAAAGCTACATTGTACTCGAAATTATATCCATATGCACCTTTTCATGTCATTCATCTTGAGGGCAATAGCGGTATTCGTAAAAGACGTTGTTCTCTATGAAAGGGGAGAGTCGGATCACTGCTCTATGGGCTCAGTAAGTTATTTAGAATTATAATCACATTCTAGCACTGTTTAATGAAACTGAATATGTAATAAATGTGTTTTCAAAATACATAATATCTGCGATGAAATACTTGCACTGAAAGACTAATTATTTATTTAACCTTCAGCAGCAGAATATAATTAAACAATCATGCAGTTAGAGCTGGCAGTGCAATTACATCAGTTTATCTCTGTAATTTTTCTTTTTTGTTTTTAATTAATAGTATAATCATGGGAAAAGTCATTAATTCTATTTTGAATGCCTGTATAGGCAAACAGCATATAACCTAGTATCCTATTTTAAATTCATATAATAGTACCCTAATTACAATGTAATTGAGGTATTGTCATCCTGATATATGCCATATGTTAAGTCTACTACAGGCATGAATGCACTTGGAAATAGGAATGTGGGAAATGCTGTAATGCACCATAAAGCAAATGTCTTAACTTGGTACATATATTTTTATAATATGCGTCTGAAAGATTTTGTGTTATTGCTTTAAGATGCGTCGTATTTGTTCTGCAGAACAGTAGGAAGTAAAAAATGGAAAAGGGATAATGAAGAATCTACTGCTGTCCATCCTGCTCAAACTCTGACCATCGGTGTTTTATTTACATATTTTTACTTATTACCTGTCTTACTGTTTATACTGAGGATTGTTTATTACAGAAGCATTTTGAGTGGTATCTTGTGTGTTTATTTTTGGCTGGTGTAATGTTAGAGTATCAAGGTTATAAACTCTGACAATGCATGGCTCGGAAACTGTAATGAAGTTTCTTTCTTATTGAGAACATGCTAGGCTGCTGAAGGCTCTGTTTTGCAGCTTCTGATGAAAGATGTAAGTAGCTGCTGAATCAAGCATCTTTAACTAGCAGTTAAAGGTAAAAGGAAAGGAAGCTTTCAGCCAGAAAAAAATATATTAACTGGCTCAGTATGAGCCGCAGTGGTGCAGTGGTTAGCATTCCCACCTCACAGCAAGAGGTTTTCTGGTTTGATCCTCGGCTGGGGTGCATTCTGTGTGGAGTCTGCATGTCCTCCCTGTGGTTGCAAGGGTTCCCTCCAGGTGCTTCAGTTTCTTCCCACATCCGAAAGATATGCTGAAGGTGGATTGGACACTCTAAACTGGCCCTAGGTGTGTGTGTGTGTGTGTGTGTGTGTGTGTGTGTGTGTGTGTGTGTGCTTTCTGTGGAAAGTTGGGCACTGTGCTTGCAACTTGACACTGTAAAACTCAACTGCCAGTCATGAGCAGGCAGATGATCCACTGTGGCGACCCCTAACTGGGAAAAGCCGAAAGAAAAAGAAGTATGAGCCCATCTTTTTTGAGTTCAGTAAAGAGACCAGTAATAAATTAAACTGTAAAAACATTTTGCTGTTTGTTCCATGCCTAGACAGAACACTGAAAATATGCCACTAGTGTATGCAAAAGTATTTGCTAAATTAAACTTTTTATTTTTGCAAACATTTTCCTGTTTTATGGTTAGATGTAACATATTCTTGTTCATACATTACTTGCATATCAGCTTGCATTCAAAATGTCTGTTTATTTAAGGCATGTGAAAAATGCAGTAGGCAATATCTCAGACAGTGTTTTAGAAGTTAAAGCCATTTTGGCATCTATATAGGTTAAGCAACAGCATTTCCTGTGGTACATGAGTTTTGAGACTGCCTATGGCACCGCATGTGCAACCATTCCATGACAAATACTAATGTACAATGTTGTAGTGGTGTCTTGAGGATTAATGGGCTACCTTGGAACAAGAAGAAACATAGTATCACAAGATATTCAAGTCCCTGGTATTATCTACCAGTAAGATAATACTGCATTTAGAATGTGGACAGTGCTATAATGACTTTGCTACTTTAATCAAGTGCTGTTTTATAAGAATTATGGCATTAAACACAGCCCACCTCTCTGTGTATCTGGTACCGTATTTTATTTTTATTTTATTTACATTGTTACCATTTGTTGTTAAAGCACCATCCATACAGATATACAGATAATTCCTCATTTTACTGAAAAATATTTATCCAAGGTTCAAACGTACTTGTACTTGTGCAGTTTAAAAATTATTTGAGCAACTTTGATCTAATATTGCTGATGCAATTGTGATCTCAGTGTTTTCATATATGACCGACTGTGCAGTTGTTTATTTTTGATGGTAAAATTTAAGGTGTATTCCTTTTTGTCATTAGTCAACTACTGAAGAGCCTCTGCTTTAAATTTCTTCCCTTATGTGTCACTTTCATGTAAAGAGTAAAATTCTCAGGTCTTGTTTTTTCCTTTTTATATATATGTATATGATGAAACAGTTCTATAGAGATTGATCAGAGTTGTCTGCATAGATATTACTGTTTTTCTTTACCTGATGCAATGTGAGCTCTTGGTTAGACTATATAAGCGGCAGGGCTTTGGAGGATGCTGTATGCCACAAGTGGGTGCAAGTGGGGGCTTTCAACCAGCAAAATGCTTACTCCATGTGATTTTCTGTCTCTTCAGTATTACATCCTATGTTGACCTGTGATGTCTGACCATATATGTTTTTTGGATGTCCAGACTTTTCAAGAGCTATCATTGCATGAGTTGGAGATGAGTTGGATGTCAAAATAATGGACCAGATATATAATTTACATTCAAGTTTATGCATTGAGGTTCTAGGTCGACCGCAGACCTATGTTCTCATTATTCTGACCATTTCCCATGAAATCAACTTTTAACAGTATTTCTGATATGATTAAGGCAAACAGAATGATAAGTATCTGGTTCAACTAACATTATTTCAGTGAAATTTACCTGTAAGAGAGACAGAGGTTATGGTGAAAATCATTATTCTGATCAACAGTGCTTAGCTGTACTTGCCGATGGTTTTACTACATGTGCGTTGCATGTGGAAGCATTGATTTTACTGGAAATATGACAGTGTCTTCCAAACTGTTGGTGCTGTCAGATGTCACATATCCTCTTCTTTAAAGTGAATTACCAGCTTTTCATAAGTTCAGTGCATGAATTAAAAGTGACATAATGCAAAAAGCAAAAAAAATAAATATATTTTTAGTGGAGTTCCTTAATGAACAAGAAGAATGTCATGTTGGCGTGGTTCACATTTAGCAGCTGTATGACCGTCAAGGAAAAAGTATCTTTTGCCACCTACAAGAGTGAAAAATAGAGCTCTCCAATGAATGCATTGCAAGCTGTGAGACTAGAAAATTCTAATTTATTGAACTGTGTTGGCATTTTGGGCTAGTTAAGGGAGAAGAAGAGGACAACACAAAAATTCTTTAGAAGTAAATGATTTCATGTCAGTTGGTATGCACTGATGCAGCCCCTATTTTCAGAGAGCTGAGATTGTGAACTTATCATGACACCTCATCACAACACTGCATACATTATTTATTTCTGAGTAAAATACATTTTCTGCAAGTGTTATAGAAATTGGCTGAAGTAATAAGGCACAGTTAGAGTGTGATGGTTGCTTCTTTTACAGTTGTTATTAGGAGGAAGGCTTTAAAATGGCACAATCTTCTGAAGCATTGTGGTGATAGATGGCAAACACAAAATGCTAATGTTACTTATGTTAATTCTAGGTAAAAAAATGTTTTGCTGCACAAAATGTCTGTCTGTGCTTATTTGTGGCACGGCCCCTTTCTACCTGTGGTGCCTGTTGCATCACATCTTTTGAGCAGTGATGTACTTCATGATCCTTGCTTATAAATCCAAATTATAAATGCTGGGCAGCTTTAAAGTTCAACTCCTCTTTTAGCATTAACTCCTTAGCCTTCTTAACATATGCAACCTGTAGTTACCAAGTTGCAGACCATAGCAGACCATTGCAGAAAAGAAAAGTCTTCTTGAGAATACATTTTTACCAGCCCATCTTGATTTGTCCTGTTGCCACCCCCCTGCAGTGATAACCATCACCCCACTTCTTCCATTTTACAACAAGGGTGCCCAACAACACATCCATCCATGCTTAGAAGTCATATCCATCTCTTATTGGGACTTTATGAACAGCCACCACCTTCCATGGCATTTATCAGGCAAGTAGGTAACATGTAAAGATTGCCAGGCCTTTCTTATGTATCACACAAACACTACATATACACCTAGGGACATTTTAGATTCATTGGTCCACCTTCCACATAGCTTTGGGAGGCCCAGGAAAATCCAAAGCAAACATAATGATGGCATGCAAACTCCACAAAGAAAACATTCAGCAAAGAATTTTACCAGACAACCTCTTACTATGATGGGGCAGTGCTACTTACTGTATCACCCAACAATGTCCTCAGACTAAAGAGCAAAGGAATTTTTTTTCAGGTGTCATGGTTAAATTTACCTGATTCATTGTAAAAATTCCTCAGGGTTTTTCAAAAATAAATAAATAAAAGTAAAGAAAATCAATGACTAGTTCTGGTATCATTTTTTTAATGTGACATTTTTCACTTTTATTTCTTCCCAGGATTAAATGCTAAAATAATAAAACATGTGCTTGATAAAGTCGCTTTCCCATTAATATTAAGTTTACACTTGGAACTTAAACATAGATATCCTAGTTTCATCCTTCAGATGAAACAATAAAGCAAAATTCCATCTGCTTGTGTTAGTGGTGGCTCAGATACATATCAAAAATACCACAACATCTAACAAAAAAAAAAAAAAAATAGAGGTCCTTTATTTATATACAAAAACAACTCTTATTTACAAAATATTTACACATATTTACATATGTACATATACATAATTATATAAACATGCCTCTCAACCTGGAAACATCAAAAATCTGGACACGGCCCATGAAAAATAGGTGCAAATCTCTACGCTGATTAACATCAAATTTGCATGCATAATTATGTAACCCCACCCACTCCAATGGGATTGTGGGATACCAACTTTCAAATGCAAACTGAAGAACATACAACCAAAATATGGCACCAGAGATCCCCTGCAGCCATTCCACTGTCCCATTACCTGTCTATGTTGCCCAGTTTACCATAAACACTAATGTGTGCATACTGATTTACTTCTACAATGATTCTTTTGATTTTATTTTTACATTTTATAGCACAATGCACAAACACTAATAGACATCTGCTAAACAAAGCAACACTGTCTCACAGTGAAAATAGATAAATTAAAACTTCTTTGCCCTTGAAATTCGCATTCATTGAAACAGCATTGAAACCCACACCACATCCAAAGAAAATGCATCTGGCCAGTAGTGGATAAAGATTACCTTTGGGCTGTTTTCAAATCATTGGCCCCTTACACACAAAATAAGAAACATGTATCTGTTCTTTGATACATCTTCCTGACTTTATAAAGTTATATTCCTTGCATAATATAGCACACTTGTTACCACACATTTTAAATTTGTTTAAACATTTTTCCAGTAGGCAATGAAACAAAATGCATGAAACAGTTGTGACAAAACTGCCTAATTCAGAACATGTCGATCATAAAAGTCTAATTCTGCACCTGTACAATATTTCAATAGTGTAAAACATAGACATCTTGCACAGCTTCTCGCACTTACTTTCAATTTCAGTTTTTTTTTTGGAAGGGGGGGCAAACATTCTAGAAAGTTGCTAGAATAAAATGTTGTGTTACCACAATACATTTCACTGCCAAGTCTTGAACCCAGCACCCTGTGCACTACAGTCAGAGCAACATACCACTATGCCAAATCAGTAGTTTCCTGAAAGATAGGATAGGAAGACTGAAACGTAAATGGCTATCACTTAGTGAATTCAGTTCTCACTTCTCACCATAGCTCTGAACCTCTTAGCACAAAAAAACTGGACAAAGCCAATAATGGGGGAAAACAGCCCCAAAATAAGGGCACATTTCAAATACTGATCTTATAAACTTAGAAAATTGCTAGAATAAAAGGTTTTGTGTTACCATTTATTTTCTGAAGAATATGAAGTCTGCAATTCAAATGCCTGCCATAATTTAGTGAATTCAACCCTTCAGTGATTTGCCACAATCTTGAAAAGCAATACTGATCTTATAAACTTAGAAAATTGCTATAATAAAGGGTTTTGTGTTGCCATTTATTTTCTGAAGAACATGAAGTCTGAAATTCAAATGTCTGTCATTATTTAGTGAATTAAATCCTTTAGTAATTTGCCACATAAATCCTGAAAAACCACAGATTTTATGAGGAACAGATCAAAAATATGAGGCATAAATTCACAAGTGGTGGTGGCTTGGGACTTTAGGCTCTTTTTTACCCTGTACCCAAGATACAGGGTTTGAGCCTGAGTACCTCTATTTTCACACACACACACACACACACACACACACACACACACACACACACACACACACACACACACTGGACTTGAGAATGGTAACACTGCTTGCTCACAGAATAAATAAAAAACAGCAGATACATTTCACAAATAACTACTTGTTCATTCACACTGGACTTCCTGTTTCCCACTCACATCCATTCAAAGTACTGAAATGTGTGTACTGAGCCCTTGAGCTCAATTCTGACAGGCTGGTAGCCCTGATGGTGCATGATGACGTCAGCTCAAAACCAGGATAAAAACACTAGGAAAAAGTTGGAAATTAAGGGGTGCCACTCTGGAATCATGGCACCCCATTATTTGGACCCCACAACTCAGTAAAAGCCTAGTAATTTGGTATGGGTGGGTGGTATGTATATAAATCAGTTTACACACATTCATAATTTCCTATATAATCATGCTAAATTGTCATATTTATTAGAACCCCACTCCTTTTTCCATAACCACCATCTGACTTTGCTTAATATTGCTGCTAAAATCCATTTATTATTAAACATAATTTCATTTATTCTTTCATTCCATATAACTCATATATCATAAAATAATGTGTAATCTATTCTTTTAACATATTCTTTACTTCTATTCCTATACTATCCATATTTAATTATATACATGTTTATTTTATCCACTTCTGTTAAATATTCAAAAAAATCTTTTTAAAATAGTTTTCCCCATAACTTTTTTACTCTTTTACATTTTAAAAACAGCTGCTACTTCTTGGCAATGTAAACATACTCTATTACTTTTCTTTTTATATGGCATATTTCCTTTTACTGGCAATTTATCTATTTGCAGTCTCCACAAAAATCTTGACATTCTACTTTCATTACATCATTTGCTTCTTATTTTTATAGCTTTATTTTCATCTGATAAATGTTCCCATAGATTTGCCTAATAATCATTTATCATTACATTACCATACTTTTCTATCTTCATCTGTATCATCAATTTTTATTTTCCCCAAAATATTTTTTTCTTGGCATTTTATTTCTTCATTTTTATGTGATCATTAAGGTGTTAAAGTAAGACATGCTTTCATCTTTTATTACTGTTCCTTATCTATGCATAGTTTTGAAATTCATCAACTAATAGGGCAAAATATGAAAGACTGCTGCACAACTATTTAAAATGTTTTGTGGTGTGTCCCACCATAAGACATATGTACTTTCAGACCCTTTTACTCACTCTTTGTAAGATTATATTAAAGGTAATGAACATTTACTTTATTATAATCTTACAAAGAGAGAACAGAATTACAATTCCACAATGTTTAAACAATATTTCATTATTTGCTTATATTCAGTGGTTTATAACAGTAAATTAAAGCCTCCTATGTTATTTCTGTTAAGCATACAGGTTATTAATTCTTTTGCTTTATATATGAGATTTTTGAGTGTATTCACAATATATTCATATAATGTGTGTCAAGCCTCTAATAATGAAGCTCTGAACTTTATATATATATATATATATATATATATATATATATATATATATATATATATATATATATATATATATATTTGTTTTACCATTCATTGACAACTACTATCAAACTAAAAATGTGTGCTTTTAAATAGGATAATAGGAAGTCACTAAGCTATTGGCCCTGAGGCCCTTACAAGCCTATCCAAGAATTTACCCCATGTTCCAACAAGTCAGTACCCACCAAATATATTTACTTATAAATGTATTCAAAGATATTTCACAATATGTGTTAAAATTATAATTGTTTCCCTTTTCCAGTGCCAGTTCATATGTTTAATTATAGTTGCAGTGAAGTTTGAGCTAATGCCTTTATTCAAATTAACCTTCTATAGCTGCCTGTCAATCAGAATCTGTGAACATGAGCAGCTCTGTTCTCTTATTTAGCCAGGAATTACAACTGGACTCTAGCTGTTTACCAGAAAAAGCTTAATGTGTTCAAAATGAAGTAAAAAAAAAGCTCACGCTATGGAGAGAGAGGCTTCATATCTAACTACTACAGAAGCAACTGACATAGGGACAACCCATTAGTCACAACAATTTCCATAACTTTCATACTGAATCTGAACATTTCATCTATGAATAGAGATGATTTCAAAGCCATTTGAAACTTCACAATCTCTCCACTGTTAAACAACATCAAAACACACATCCACAGCAATTGCAATCACCCCCACTCCTAATTCAGCACATCATAAACCATTCTATTAAATAGAACATTAACATATTATCTAAATCTATGCACTAGGAAGATATGCAGCTTTTAGGTTTTAGTATTAGTTTTAGTGAAACAGCTTTTCTAATGCTACTGTAGTTAATGATTACATTGAGTTGCTTCCACACTTAGGTGAAGATGTTTAGCTGTCATTTATTTTAGTATACCATTTAAGTAGTAGTTTTAATTTAATGCTCTTAATGACTTTTCCTTTTTATAACAAGAAAGTATGAGATGTTTGTCATAGTGTGCATTTACCTTTAGTAGGTAACTGCAGTTTATATGAATTAAACAACTCTAAATTCAGCTATGTGCCATACTGGGGCCATTTTCTACTTTATGTATAAAGTATGCATTAGTTCCTGAGTAAGCAATTCTGTAGGTGACCCTTCAGATCATATACTAATATAAATGCTGTATGCTTCGTTTAAGGGAAACTAATAATATTTTGTCATGACTTATTAAAAATGATTCTTAATTATCTGTAAATTAGAGAACCATAAGACAGAAAAAAAAGGAATTCAATTACCTTACTTGTTGATTTTCTGATTCCTATTTATGTAATAGTTCAGCTTGTTGTCATTTCATGTTTTGCTGGTAAAGATATGTAAAGAAGTAAAACTTAGCTTGTTTACATAAAAAGAAAAAAAACTATCCTAGACATCTTATTCCTTTATAAATAAAGAAAAGGGAAAATGTAAGCTCTTTATTTCCCCCTTAATTTCTTCTTTTTCTCATATGTCTTATTTCCATTTTGTCACCATGTATCTTTTGAAGGATATAATGGACCAGTCCATATCCTCTTGTTTGTTCAAAACTTTTGTTAGTTTGTAGCTATGACAATGGACGGTCAAAATCTTTGAATAATTTAACCCCATTAGAAAGGAAAATCTTTGGCTTGGCCAGGAACAGTAGCATTTTAAGTTATCTTATAAGAGGAAGGAATTGTTTCCTTTTAGACATCACTATTGCTGAATAATCATTATCAAAACAAATAATATTTCCTTCTGCTTTTGAGTACCTGTTCTTTATCCTTAGATGAAATAAATTTAACTGCAATGGACCTTAGAGAAATACTGGAAATTGTTACAGGATTAACCAGATATCTGTGTTATTTCTCTGTACCAAAAGAGAGATCTTCAGGCAAATCTGAAGTATTAGAGAGTTAAGTAGTCAAAAAATGAACCATATTGTTACCTTTTATTCCTTCTGGTAGACCAAAAATATGAATGTTGTTCCTATGGGACCTGTTCTCAAGGTCATCTATTTTGGCTAGTAAAGAGTTGTTCTGTTTTAACAGGAATTCAATATTCTCCCCTTCACCTAGTCTTCCTTCCATGTCATTCAAGGAGTCTTTAGTGCCAGAAATCTGGTCTCTATGTAAAGGCAGAGCTTTATTCATTTGTTTGGAACAGTTTTTAGTCATCTATTTTGGTGTCCAATCTATCTATTTTCAAGACAATTCTGACTGAAGCTCTTTTTTGAACATAGTCTTGAGCTGGTGCTTTTGTATAACTCATGGTGCTGCAGGATAGAGTGAAGAAAATTTCTCCCACAGACTTTGACAGGAAAATAGTTGAATTTTAAGAAATGTTTTGATATAATCCATCAGGGCACCAAAGTTTTATAGTACACTTAATTGAGTTGATTAGAATTATTTAGAAATAAAATTTCATGTCAAAAATATATGTAGTATCAGAGCAGAAGAAAAGTGCTGCTGTCCTAGTCTCATCTTGGCCACCCCCCCCCCCGGGTTCTTACTATATTCTTAATAATAATCAAATTTTCATAAAGCACTCTACAATTTGAATTTTTCCTTTTCCTTAGATTCATGGTTTCATAAATTCAAAGACAATTCCTGAGGTGTCTTTCTTAACAGGCCATTCTAAACCTAACCAATTTCTTTACCAAATGTGAGAATCAAACACCTAACCAATTTCTTTACCAAAGGTGAGAATCAAACACTGTACCCTGTGTCTTTGAGTCAAACACATTAACCATTATACCAAGCCCCAGCCTTTAACTGTATTCATTCTTTTTCATCCATTTCCTTTTTTTTTCTTCTGTACTTATCCCCCTAAATTTTCTTTTTCTGTCTGTTACCATTTTAGCAATATAATTCTTTTTTCCCTTCTTCTACCTCCCAATTTATGTCTTCTTCATCACTTATTTCAGAACCTTCTTCTATATCCTCTTTATTTTTCTCATCCAATTTTACTTCTGTTTCTACTACTTCTAAAAGTTCTCTTTATTATAGGTTCATAGGTTGGTACTAGATTATCGGCCATAGGGCCTATACAAGCCTAGCCATAACAATTCCCTGGATATTTCTTCCCACAATATTTACTTCCCTGGATCCCTGTCTAGCAAAGTGATTAACGTGATCCCCGGCATGAATTTCCTATCTCCCATCCAATCATCAAGGTTCCTTTTGAAGAGGGCCAAGGAGGTGTTCTGCTTGACATGTATGGGCAGTCTATTCCAGAGTATGGGGAGTCTCTGGGTCAGAAACCCATCCCTCCAGCATGTTTTGTTCATTGTGATGACAAAGTTTAGATCCCTGGAGTGTATGGCTCTGAGGGATTGGGATTTCTTTAAGTGAAGCATGTCCAACAGCTCAGGCTTTAACATGGCCTTGTATGTTAAGCAGAGATCGCCTCTGAGTAGACGATATGCCACAGAGTATAGCTGGAGTTTTTTTAGATGGTCAGCAAAGGGCATCTGCTTTAGGCCTGTGATTCTTTTAGTGAGGTATTTCTGTGGCCTTTCCAGCATTCATGGTCTTCTCTTTCTTTTTTCTTACTGTTATTTTCATTTTTGTATTCCATCCATAAATGTCCAATTTTGGTACATTTATAACATTTCAATTTAATTTTTTTTGCATAATGCCCCATTTCCCATCAAATATAGCATTTTCTTTTGTCACGGTTGCTTATCAAATGCACATCTTTTCCACAAAAAAAAAAAAAAAAAAGTTTCGGTTGTAACCAGTATTTTAAAACACTACATTCCCCTACACATTCATCACGTTTGGTATATGTATATTTTAACACAGTATACAATCCCAGTCATCAGTCTTTTGTCATAAACGTTAGCAGTGTTCAATACTTTTTTACATAAAGCTTTCAAATGTCCTTTCACGTTCTTTCAAAATCTCTCTTTCTACCTGTGCTCAAAATTGTACATTCATTTTCTTTTTTGTTTCACTGTTAAATGCTTTTATCACATGAAGATTCCATGGGCTACAGTCTCTTTTTTCATATTCTCCAAGGAAATTTTCCATTGAAAAACAGTCTCAAATATAATGTCACAAAATGTCTATTTGTTAATAAAAATAAATGTTCTTACCTGATGTCTGTTTATAACCAAAGAAGCTATTAAATTGTTCCACACTTCATACCTGTCAATTTCTTTGTCTTATGTACTTTGAATCCTTACCACATACTTCTGTTTTTCATTTTCTTCTGCCTTCTTTTCTGCTACTGCACTTTTCCCTTCTTTTACTTTCTCTGCATATGTTTTCTTCTCCATCTCACCACTATTCTTCAGGATTGTCTTTGCATCCACCTTTTGTATTTTCTCCATAATACACCCCCCCCAAGAAACATCTCCTTCATTTTCTTGTTCTCTCTGCACCACCATTTCTTTAAGTAAATGATCCTGCATCCCACCCAACTGGAGGGTTGTAATTATACAGCATCATTTACTAAGTCATCTCTATCAAACAATTTTCTTTGAACCATTTCCTCAGAATCCTGCTCATGTTTTCCAATCTTCATATTTGATTTCTCCTTCATCTCTTTTACTACTCTGTCATCACCTTCTCTTTCTCCATCTGCCTCCCAGTTTCTCCAAGCTGCCTCTGCACATGGAATGGAAACAGGAAGTGATCCTCCAAAATAGATCCCACTCTCAACAATGATGAGTAGGGTTTCTTTATTGATGATCGTTTCTTATTTACATTATTTACATAATAGATATTGTACACATTATTTACAATTTACACCTCTATATAATATAAATCAATTTTATGTTAAATACTCCTCCACCCTTTTTTTCCAAAACAAGTAACATATTTCTTTACAATTTTGGCTAATATCCTTTTTTCATTACATTAA
Source organism: Protopterus annectens (assembly GCF_019279795.1). Classification (NCBI taxonomy): domain Eukaryota; kingdom Metazoa; phylum Chordata; order Ceratodontiformes; family Protopteridae; genus Protopterus; species Protopterus annectens. The sequence continues at coordinate 1,971,312,918 of NC_056731.1, forward strand.
ATTTCATTAAGTCTCTCCATCCATAATGTCCATAGAATATAAATATTATTCTATCAATTTTTTTCACTTTTTTATGTGTTATATTATCAGAATATCCCTGTGTATATGTTCCATCTTTTCCAAACTTTTCAGCCTTTTAATTTTTGCATATTTCTTCCCATAACTTTTTTTGCTCAAATAGATTAAACAAACATGTTCTGTTGTTTCAAGTTGTCCACAATTAATACATATTCTTTCTTGTTTTCTTTTATAGGGCATATTGACCTTGACAGGCAGTATTGACAGTATCCACAAAAAAATCTTTATATTCATGTATTTTTTATACCACATGTACCTCATTTTAATTGCTTTCTTCTTTTTATCTTTAAATGTTTCCAATTGAAAATAGAATAGTGTTCTTTCACAATGTTTAAGTACCATTGCTTCCTGTTTTTCTCAGCTGTGTTCACTTTTAACTTCCATAAGAATATTTTATTTTTATATTCCTTTATTTCTTCATTTATATAATTTTTTGAACTTTTTCATATCTCCATTTTCCCCAGAACACTTATATTTATCATACAGGATGTGTGGATGTGTTCTGTTAGATTCTTATTCTCTTTTTTGTAACTTAAGACTTTATACAGGTTCAGTGACACTGTATGAACAGTTGGGTTTATCAACCCCAATCCTCCTCCTCCTTCATTTACATACAAAACTCCCCTTGTTGCTGGATTCAGTCTGAATCCTCATATGAATGCAAATATTATAGACATCTCTTTTTTTGTAATCTGTCTGTATCGTATACGTACTTGCAACATATGTTCTTACCTAGTAAAATAGGTTTTCAGATATACTTTTTCTTGTATGAATATATAACTTCCAAAATATGCATATGCCTCTTTTTCCTGAACAAACAATTTATTCCCAATTTTTTTAATATATACAATTTTCCTCATCTGATTTCTAATATATCTATAGACTCTCTATTAAACTGTATTTCTTCTGTATTCGCCCAAAACCTTTACTTTTTCCTTTATTTATACAAAAACCTATAACTCTTTAATTAATCTTTTGATTGTTTCTTCTATCCCTTCTTTATTTTTAGTAATTCATGCTATGTCATCTGCATATGTAAATATTATTGGTAGTTGTATATCTTTCATAACCTTATATCCTGCCATATTTAATGCTATACTTATTTTATTGCTGATTACATTCATAACTAAAGCAAATATGATACTGCTCGCCAGGCATCCTTGTTTTATTCCTCATCGTATTTTAATTTCTTCACTTAGTCATCTGTTTAAAATTATTCTTATGTTATTTCTTTCATATATACACCTAATTACTTTAATTATCCCATCACTTATGTTGTATGGCCTTAATATGTCCCATAAAGTTTTATATTGTATTTTATCAAATGCCTTACTTAGATCTCCTACCATAATTTTAGCTTCTACTTTATTTACAATCTCATCTACTACTTCTTTCACTGCCCATAATAATTCTTGACATCCTTTCCCTTTTCTACCAGAGATTGTTTGTTCAAGCAACTTATCTACATTATTAGTCTTTTAGTTATTATTCTCATAAATATTTTATAATCTGTATTATTCAATACTATTGGTATCCAGTTTTTTCTATCATCTTTATCTCATTTTTCCATATGTTTGTCTTTTCGGCTTTTTCTGGTTGGGGGTCGCCACAGCGGAACTCTGTCCACTAATGATTGGCAGTAGATTTTTATGGTGTCGAGTTGATGCCCAACCTTCAGCGAAGGCACACCCATTTGCGCATGTCTTTCGGAGGCCACTAGACTGTGGGGAGGACATGCATACTCCACACAGAAGGCACTCCAGCCGAGAATCGAACAGGTGATCCTCTTGCTGTGAGGCAACAACTCTACCGCTGTACCAACATGGCTGCTTCTATCTCATTTTTCCATATAAATTCCATAATTCTCATACATATCTGTTTATCTAATATACCTTTCCTTAATCATTCATGTAGTACCTCGACAAATAGGATTTTTTGCCAATTTTCAATATCATTGTACATATGATATTCAATACCATCCAAACCTTATCCATAGTAATGTGTTTTAATGTTTTATGTAGTTCTTTTATACTTATATTTCTTCCAGACTCTCATATCTTCTTCACTTAGTTTTTAACTATGCATTTCTGTTTTACTTTCATCTCCTTTTTTTTTTTTTTTTTTTTTTTTACAAAATTATGTTCTGTATGCTTTTTAATCGGGTCTATATCAGAAGATCAAAGTTTTAAAACTTTGAATCTGATATGGTCGACACCATATGATTGAAGTCTTGAAACTTTAATTCTTTTAATGGAGATCTCTGTAAAGCACGGAAAGGGAAGCTTTCCCTTTTCTGCATGGTAGCGCGATTTCGGAGTTGGTATATTTAAGTAGTGGGGGGTGTGGGGCTGCAGGGGGCTTACCCCCTGCTTAGAGCATTTAAATGGTTTGTTTTTGTAGGTTGTTGCATTTTATTACATTTTCGATGTTTCAAGACTTCGATTATATGGTGTCGACCATATCAGATTCAAAGTTTTGAAAATTCGATAATGTAATATAGACCCTTTTAATCACCTTGTATATTCCATCTTGTGTATTTTTTCTCCTTAATTTTTCTTTAATTTTCTTAATATTCTTTTGTTCTTTTTCATTAATTTGCTCAAGTATGGTGCTATTACTTCTTTATTCCTTGTAAACAATATCTTTGTTTATATCCTTTTTCTCAAAAGAAAAAAGTGATTATCTTGTCTCTTATTATTTCCTTAAACACTTCTTGACTCAGTCATTTATATCTTAATTTCTCTATCCTTCTGTTTTCATTTTGACATTCCAAAAAAAAAAACAAAACATTTTTTTTTATATTTTTTCCTTAAAACTTATCCATGGACTTGCCCAATTTCCATGAAATATTCGCATACCTATATGATAATCCTTCCACAATGTGATTTTTTTTTATCTTCTTTACTTAAATTTTTTTTTCATTAAGTCTTTAACACCTTTACCTATATTTATGTATAATTCTTGCTTATATATGTCTATCTGTATAGCTATATGATCTGAAGAAACACTTTATACACGTGCAATATGAACATCAGAATATTTCATACTACAACTGATGAAGTGCAATATTGTAAGCAATCACAATGTGAAGTCATGGTCTTTGCAATACCTACTAATATTATATTGTCTAGTGTCTTCCTGTCCAGTTGTGGTAATTTATTGTGTTAATATTTTAATTATTACTGTATGTGCATTAGTCTTACTATCATTCATACTATGTGTTTCATTGTTATGTCTTGCATGGGGACCAAAGCAATGTAATTCCATTCAGCTTGCAATGCTGTGTATATCTGATTGACAATAAAGTTTACATTGACTTTGACTTTTTAATCCCCTTTTGCAATATTTTTATACTATCTGATACCAAGAAGTTGTCACTTTTAGTTTTATTTTCTCCTCTTCTATAAGTCCAATGTTTGTTATCCCATATGTATAACTTTCCATGTTTCATTATCTCATGTATCATCTTAACATTGTTGCTATTTTTCTTTCCTGTTTTTATATTGCAATTCAAGTCTCCCACTAAAACTATATCAATTTTAGCATGTACATATTTTAGAATTTTCTTTGTAACATATGCATATAAAGCAATAATTCTGTAAACCTTTATTTTCCTTCTTATGTCTAGTACTATTATGCAGGAAGTAACCTGGAAGAAGTTAAAGCTAAACTGGGTCTATATTATATCATCAAACACTTAAATAAGTGAATGATGAATAAATTAACCCCCATGTAAGTGAAAGCTTATAATCTTAAAAGCTCAGAACAGCGATTTATTTCCAAGGGAAAAAAAATCGCTGTTCCAAAAAAAAAAAAAAAAAAAAATTGAAAGAATACATAAAGGCTTTGCCCCCCCCCCACAACCCCCTACATAAATATACCAACTCTGAGATCGCACTACAGTGCCGATAACGGTAACACAAGCGGCTAAGCAAATTCTTTCCCTGGGAAAGAATTTGCTTAAAAGCCGCGTCGCTATTTTGCCTTTTCATTATTTTAAGTTCGACGAAGATGCATTTGATAGAATGTGTCTTCGGTCATCAAATAGGAACCCGCTAAACAGAGGGTAATTTTTATGAAATTAACTGCATATGAATTCCAGAATGAAAAATTGAGGATGAAGAGAAAAAAGCCTGCAGAAAGAACCATTTGTGAAGGACTTAAATACCTAGAGGCAAGTTACTGTAAAACCTACATTAACTTTTGAAATAGCTTCTTTTATCATACTAGAAGGGGAGAAATTACTTAGTGAATTTGGCAGAATAAATAAATTCATTACTGAAGATTTGCTTTTTGACTTGCAAAAAGTTATGTACTGTGGTGTTTTTAATAAAATAGACAAAATAGTTGGCTTTGAATAAGATTAAAAAGGCCAAAAAGTCAGAATGTGATGTGCAGGCATAGAACAAAATTGCCTATCCTTTACCATGATCACATACTCTTATTGGGGGATGAATTACCAGTAGATTACATCCTATGGTAGTCCAAGGTATACGGGAGTACTTAAAGATGGAGAGGTGAATGTAAACCACAATCCACTGTGTTTTTTTTAAACAAAGTAGCATATCTACAATTGAAATGTCTGGAAAACATGCAAACAAAAATGGACAGAAGTGAAGGGGTGTGAATGAAGAACACTGCAGAATAAAACATCTGAGGCACCACTTTCAGAGGAGGATCAGAGGAAGAGGGAATAGATAGGAAATGGGGCATTAACTTTAACCACATTAACTAATAGAATTACAGTGCTTTCAGAGCTCCTGTTACAAGAAAGATATGTCCTGACATTAGGAATGAGTCACAGTATACCAACTACATTTATATGAGTAAGGATGGGGTAATGTATACTTGAAAAAGGTTTTAACATTTTTAATTACAGTGGCTTAGAGCTGGATAAAAAACATTTTGAACATTTTCAAGGGGGGGGGGGGCTTCACCTTTGTACCTTCCACAAAAAAATGATCTAAGTGAGAGAGCCCATCCATCCATCCTCACCTCCTTTTCCCAGTTTGCACATGGGGTCGGGGTGTCACTTAAGTGAGACGGTCTTGAGTTGAAATTCTGTACTAGAAAATTGAATGTTGAGTTGAAATTCTATACTAGAAAATTGAATGTAGCTGTGCTATTTCATGACAGAAGTATTAATAATAGCTCAAAATGTATAAAGAAAAGTTCATTTAATTAGATATTGTACCCAATAATTAATTTGTTTGAGAGATACTCAAGGAATTTGTGAACAATAAGGGAATATGGGTAATGAAGCCTGACAAGATTGGCAGCTTAGTTATTGCCATACAAGGTTTAATGTGTTAAATATGATAAACAGTGCTCTAGAGTTTCTAAATATGAAATAAACTTTGCAAATAGTAAAATATATCTTAATATTTACTAATGTAAGACACCATCAGTTATCAATTGTACAACTATCTTAAGGTGGAATTCCCTATAATACCGAAGTTGTTTGATATACCTAAAATACATATAAATGTGAGGGATCCAACTTTTCACACTGTGGTTGTAGCCATGGGATCCAAAATTCTTCCCTTGGCAGTTTATGTGGACATGACCTTAAAAAAAACTTTTTTGTAATAAACATTCACATATTGATAAAGACTCTTGGGAATTCTTGGGTGGTAATTAACAGGAATCTGTTTGACAAAGTACTTTTTAGTCACCATAGATGTAGTATACTTGTTTACATGCACCCCCCATGACATCGGATTAAATTGGTTGTATGAAATACTAGGTAAGCACAGTAGCTCACCAAATAATGCAATGAACATGATTGCCAATTTTGTTGAGCTCATACTAAAAAAATAAATTCGTCCACCCTGAGTGGAAATATTTTAAAGAATTGGCTGGAGTCACATTGGGGGAGCATGTGCCCCAATCTATACTAGCATTGCCATGTTCTTGGAAGAGCAATATGTGCTGAATTCAAATTTTATGGATCCTATATTGACATACCGACATACCTCTCAACCTCTTGGAGCAAGAAATCTGGACAAAGCCATAAATAATGGGGGGACAAAAAGCCCAAAAATAGGGACAATTTTTAAATATTGCTCTTACAAACTTAGAAAATTGATGGAATAACAGGTTTTGCATTAGTATTAATTTTATGTAGGATATGACTTCAGAAAATCAAATGTCTGTCAATATTTTCTGACTTCAGTCTTTAATGAAGTGCCAGTGATTTGCCAGAAAACCACAATTTTATGAAAATGGACTAAAAATATGAGGCAAAAATCTGGACAGTCTGCAAAAATCTGTTCAGTTGTGATGTATGCATACCAAAGGTTCCTTGATGATATTTGTGTGATTTGGATGTGAAGACAGATTATTACATTTTATTGGTTGATTGATTGATTGCAAAGTGCAACTGTTTTTCCTAAAATTCTTATTTGCATATTTTAAAACATAGATTGTTTAGATATTATGTCAAGAAAGGATTTTGTCAATTGTTGCTTTACATTAGCTGTTTACAAAAACATAGTGTCATTAAAGGTTAGATGGGCAGATTACCAGAAATTGTATCTTTAGATTTTGACATGGAGAAAGATCTGAGTTGCCTTATAGATATTTTTAAGGAGACAGCCTACCAAGATGGTGGTCATTTATGAAGTCAGAGATGAGATCTGGAAAAGACAGAAGGATACATTCCCACTTGTTTTAGGAAAGTTAGTCTTAACAATAAAGATTGGGGGCGGCCACGGTGGTGCAGCGGTTAGCGTCGTTGCCTCACAGCAAGAGGTTCCCTATTTCGATCCTTGGCTGGGGTGCCTTCTGTGCTGAGTCTGCATGTCCTCCCTGTGGTCGCGTGGGTTTCCTCCAGGTGTTTTGGTTAACTCCCACATCCCAAATACATGTTAAAGGTGGATTGGACACTCTAAATTGGCCCTAGGCGTATGTGTGCGCACGCTCGTGCATGTGTGTGTGTGTGTGTGTGTGTGTGTGTATGTGTGTGTGTGTGTGTGTGTGTGTGTGTGTGTGTGTGTGTGTGTGTGTGTGTGTGTGTGTGTGTGTGTGTGTGTGTGTGTGTGCCTTCTGTGGAAACTTGTGCGTCGGGCTAGCAACTCAACACCGTAAAACTCCACTGCCAATCATGAGCGGAGAGGTCATCCACTGTGGCATCCCCTAACTGTGAAAAGCCAAAAGTAAAAGAAGAAGAGGTATTAACAATAAAGATTATCAAAGATTCATGGTTTTAAAATGTAGTACTGAAAGTATAGATATTTTTGAGAAGGAACTGGAAGGTTTTTGAAGGTTTCTGTAGTATTAGAAGCATTTTTATGGGAGAATCCCAACTTTGTGTTAGCAGACATCAAATATGCAGCAACATTCCAATAGTAGAACCTGTAATGGAAAAATGGGGAGCAGAAATGTGGGACTTACCCACAGTATAATACTATTTATGAAGGTAATAGCAGAAGATTAAAAACATGTGAGCATACCTTTGAGTTTAAAGAAAGTTATTATTGTGGGACATTAGGGGTCGTTTATATAGACCCTTTGTGACTTCCTGCCAGTTGTATTATATGGTAAAGCAGACAGAAGCCTTAGGAAAAGGAAACATGAGCATTTGTATGAGATTAGGAAAAGAAAGGAAAGTAATGCACTGTATAAGCACATGCTAGAGTGCCAGATAGATAAGAAATGTTATTGTTGTATTATTGAACAAACCCTTTTATAACCCAAGGGGAGGACCATGGGAGTATAAGATGGAACATGAAGAACTCGTATGGCTGATTGGTACATGCTGATGCATCCCTAGGAATGAATGACAAGGCATCATTGCAGTTGTGGGTGCATGAGGAAAGTAAAACACTGCTCTCTAATCTTCTGGACCTTATTAAAAACAATGTACTGATACAGCATAACACTCTCTTTTATTGTAATAGGATTTAAAGTGCATGTTTTTCATAATTGTTGATTGTGTTATTACTGCATTTATTCTGTTTTTTTGTTCATACCCATCATCATCATCGACCCCTTTTTTCCATTTTTACATGGGGTCGGGGTATCAAGTCACTTGTCACCATCTCCCCCTATTCAATGCCTCTCTCCTATCTTCTTCAATACTCATATCTCACTGTCTTTTAGGTCTTTTTTCACACAATCCGTGCACCTTTGCTGAATGTCCTCTTTTCTTCTTGCCTTCTTCCTGTCTGCGCAAATATTCTTCACCATATTGTCTTCTGCTTTCCTGCACACGTGACTGCATCATTGTAATCTGTCGTCTTTGCTCTTACCTGTAATTGGAGCTACTTTGGCGTCTACACTTATGTCTTCATTTCTTTGTCTGTCTCACAGTGCGCATCCTACCACCCATCTGAATCACTTCTCCATCACCTCTAGCTTCCTCAGCTGCTCATTGTTTACTGCCCAGGTTTCTGGACCATACAGTAGTACTGGTCATGCCAATGTTCTGTACACCTTACTTTTCAGCTTCTTTGGCATAGTTCTGTCCTATACTACACCTGACAGTCTGTGTCAATTCACTGTGGCCCCTCTGATTTTAGCACTGAGCTCCTCATTCAGACTTCCCTTCTCCTCAACCACAACCCCAGATATGTGAAGCTGTTAACCTGTTCCACTATTTTCCCCTTCTGTCTCAGTTTTTAGCTTCTTCTGATTTCTCCCATTTGCTGCCATTACAGCTGGCTTATGTGTAATGAGTTTCATCCCATGTGCCTTCGGGTTTGCATTCCATTCTCCTGTCCTTTGCTGAAGATCTTGCTCAGGGTCTGCCCGTAATGTCACATTATCTACATACGGGAACTTTGTTGCGTTGAACCCTCTGACCTGTCTGACCAGTATGAACAGCAGTAGGCTCAGAGCTGAACTCTGCTGCGCATACACTCTCATTGGAAACCCCTCTATGCGACCAAACACTGTTTGTACATGAATCATCAAGTTCTTGTACATAGCTTGCACTAATTCTACCAATATTTATGGGACTTTGAACCAACTCAGGACTACCCAAATCATTTTTGGGACCATGCCATATGCATTCTTCATGTCTAGGAATGCCCAGTTGGATTCCTTCCTCATTTCTAGCTTCCTCTGAAGTATCTGTCTCTCTGCAAACATTGGGTCAGTTGTGCTGCATCCTGATGTGCATCTGAACTGCCCATTCCCCATCTTACTTTCTACTACACTGCATATTTGTTTATCAGTCACCCTACTTCAGAACATTCATGCGGTGTGATAGGAGCTTGATACCTCTGTACTGATTACAGTTGTGAATATCCCCTTTATCCTTGAACACTGGCACTGGTATGGTTATACTCCAGACATCAGGATAGGTCTTTCTCTTCATACTGCTGTGAGTACCCTCAGGAGCCATTTCTTCCCCATCTCACCCAACATCTTGATAACATTTTTCTGTGACCTCATCTGAGCCTGCTACTTTCCCTGACTTCATTTTCCTTTTTTCTGTTGTTAATTATTCTGTACTGGGGTCCTCATCTTCTCTCATCATAGGTGGTGTCTGGGCAATACAGCTTCTGTGGGATTTTCTTTTTTCAGAAGCTGGTGGAAGTCCTTCTTCCATCTGTCTTTAATGTCCTGTGGACTGGTGAGCAGGTTGCTGCTGGTATCCCTAATGAAGGGTGTCTGACTATCTTCATCTTTCCGTCTTTGCTTTGCAACTGGATAGTTTCTTTCAGCCATTCACCGATCCACTTTCTAGAAGCTGGTAGAGTGCCTCTGATACCTTTTTCTTTGCTATTGCAACTCATCTGTTAGCCTCTTTATTAGGCAACCATGTTCCTTCCTAGCCTGGTCTATCATTTCTATCTCCCACTTTTTGCCTGCATCCCTTCTTTCTTTTGATGACTTCCTGAACTTTTGGATTCCACCACCACGTTTTCTTACATACCTTCATTCCATACCTCAGTCGTTGCCTCTTCCATAGTTCTCTTGCATGCTGTTTTGAGGTATTGCCATTTTTCTTATTCAGCTTTAGTGATTTCTACTTCTTCTTGAGGTGCTAGAGCCCTGCATAATTCCTTAAACAATATATTGTGCTTTCTCTCCACTTAACTTCCAGGTCTTCGGCCTGGTCCCTGTTGACCTTAGAGCTTTCTCTGACCACTACTTGCAGCTGATTGTGGCAACCAGTGCTTTATGCTGTGGGCTGATTGTTTCCTTAGGGAAGACTTTGCAATCATTGATTCTACCCCAGTGAAGTTTTCACACTGTGAGGTAGTCTACCTGAGTTGCTTATTGGCTACTGTGTGATCTTGTGACTGTCTTTCTTGCTCAGCCATGTGTTGGCCATCATCAAGCCATTTGCCAGACAGAAGTCTCCAGTAGCCTGTCTGTGTTTGTTTTTGTTGCCCCACCCATTGTGGAACAAGTCTGTGATAATACCCTGTTCTGTCTCTCCAATATATGCATTCAATTCACCCATTATCAACACCAGTCCATGTTGTTCTGCTTTATCTAGTAGGTCCTGAAACTGCTGTCTGAATGCACTCTTTGCTTCACTATCACAACCCTGCTGTAGGGCAGGTCGATTATGACTACCGCCCTATCTTTACATTGGAGTCTGATTGCCATGAGTCTGTAACTAATTCTGATGACATCTCTGACTCTTTTCTGAAGCCTGTCCCTTGCCCTAATTCTCATACCCTTTCTAGACTGTTCTCCTTAATAAACTCTAGATCCCAAACTAAGTGGCTTTGTTGCACTGTCCTTCCATCTTGTCTGCTGGAGGGATAGGATATATAGGATGTCCAGCCACCTCCTGTCATCTACCTACAAGCTACTTCCGGTCAGTGAAATTACAATTAAACTTAATATTGAATGTGGCAGTTCTTAGTTCATGCTTGTCAGGTTGATTGGTTTTACGTCCAGTTTTCTCAACTGAGCTATCCCAGGTAACCCAAACTAGGCAAATGAGCACTGGCTAGCCAGTAGCCTATTGTCCCAGAGCTGTTGGGCTTTATTGCTGCATACACTGACAAATAAGGGCAGATACACTTTTCCCATATGTCTTTTTAACTGCTTTACCTGATTAGGTCAAAGTAGGCTGGGGCTTCATCCCATTTTGGTGACATTAGTCAACACGACTGGATCACCTAGAGTCATATTTTTATGCCATTGATTGACTAGCCCTGCCACAGTGTGCAGTCTGTAATATGTGTTCTCGTATCTTGAAGACACTGCTTACCACAGTAGATGCCCAAAATGGTTGGTCTGTACAACTCTCCCCCTTTCGGGCAGCATCTAGAACCTATGCTGCTATTCACAGTTCCATTCTTAGATGAGTTACTCAGCATGTTTTTTAGATGTGGGAAGAATCCCACAGAGACACAGAGAACATTTAAACTTTAAACAGGTAGTGGTTTGAGGTTAGGATTGAACCTTTTATCCTGTGCATATGAGGCAAAGATCTTAACCATTATACCAACTGGTCTCCTCTTCAGTAGATGACTGGTCTTATTCATACTCATATCTACTTTTATTTATACTCAGTTTAAAGTTTATTATGACATGGTCTCTTTAAGTGATGAACTTTAACAGTCACATGACTAAATCAAATGTCTAACAAAGTAGTGTGTGGAATGAGGTTTACACTAGTTTTGATGAAGTCATACTACAGGATGAAAGCACTTAACTAATGGAGTTAATAAAGCTGTTTTTTTTTGTATTCTTCATTTGGACATGGTTCCTGCAACAAATATATCACCTGCATTGCTTCTGTTAAGGCTGGCTTTTAGTTAATTGAAAGGTTTTTGCAACAAATAAAGAAATGAAGGCAGTCTTCTACTCATGCTGAGGCAGCTGTTTTTCATGCATCTCTGTGTTTATGTACTAGTTTGTCTTGTCACTTGATTTCTGGATGTGCACAGGGGTCCTGGATGTGAGGTGGATTTACCAGAATGTACTAGTTTGTCTTGCCACTCGATTTCTGGATGTGCACAGGGGTCCTGGATGTGAGGTGGATTTACTAGAATGTACTAGTTTGTCTTGTCACTCGATTTCTGGATGTGCACAGGGGTCCTGGATGTGAGATGGATTTACTAGAACTACTGGTGATCTTTTTCCTTTATTTTCTTCATATTTTGAGGTGCTGAGGTACTTGCATTATGTAGTGCCCTTATGACTTCCATTCATTTGTGAGCCTAGTATGATAAAATACTGGTTATAAGACTTCATTCTTTACCTTCTTTTTTGTTAATGAAGAAATGACTGCTACAAGTGGAGAAGTAGTCATGTGCTCAGAATTGTGGATGCATCATATTATCTGGGTCTTATTAATAACCCCAGAAAGCTAACTCCCTCCAAAAAATGGATAAATAGCAGAGGCTGCCTGCTCACTTTATAAAATGGTTATATGCATTTTAACAAAATTTATTACATTCATTTAAAAGCATAAGTCTTTTTAACTGCCTTTGCTCTTTAAATTAAGTGTGTTATCCTTTTCATTACTAATTGGTAGTTTTACGGAAAATTGGGGCATTGCACCGTGATCTTCCAGATACCTCTTTAGAAAGCGATCAAAATGCTAGTGCTGAATGAGTAACTTTGAAAACAAAATGCAAACTGACTTAGTCTGCCTTTTATTCAAGAGATCAGACATTTTTTAATTATACTTCAAATCACATACTGCAAATGTATAAATTCCCATAAAAGTAATAGATTTGTGATGGCGAACCTTTTGGATTTGGCCCAGCAAAAGCTCCTGGCATAAAATAATTCAGTGTACTTCACATGGGCAATGAATGCTACCAAATGGGAGAACACACTCTCTCCTCTACTGCCAGTATCCACTGGAGTACCCCAAGGGTCCATACTTGGACCCCTCCTCTTTAACATATTCACCAACATTTTAAATTCAGCAACCAAACCTACTACAATCTCACTGTATGTAAACGATACATCCCTTATCTGCTCTGCCCCCTCCCATTAAGAACTTCAAGAAAAGACTCAAAAATCATTTCAGGAAATTGAAACTTGCCTATCTAGCCACCAACTCATTTTAAACCCAAATAAGACTAAGCTAATGATTTTCAAAAACAAACCTTCCAAGCCCCACTCTCCACCACTCTTTATTCAATCTGAAAATGGAACCAAAATTGAGCCTACAAATCACGCCAAACTTCTAGGTGTGACAATAGACAACAGGCTGAAATTTGATATACATATTTCCCTTACAATCAAATAAGTCCATGCCAAACTCAGGTCTCTATACAGGGCCAGACCTTTCCTAACACACCAAGACAGACTATCCACAGCTAGCTCTCACCTTCTATCTACCCTTCTGTACTGCTCACACATTTTTACAAACTTGTGCAAGGCCGACCTGAATAACCTAGAATCCTACTATAATAAAGTAGCAAAATTTGCCAGCAACCATCCCATAAAATTCATCATTGCTCTGTTCTTCAACAACTGAAGTGGCTTGAACTTCCCAACCTGTTAACATTAAACCAACTTACCTTCACTCACAAAATCATTCACAACTCCAGTCATTGCCCTGCACTCTGCACCCTGGCCCAACCACATGTCAATAGCAGGCCACATAGGTCTTCAGACAGACTACTGCTAAAAATAACCCAGTCTCACAGCTACTATGGTGACTCCCTCTATTCAAATAAAATAGCCAAGACCTGGAATGCTCTCTTTTAAGACATACAAAACTCTCCCAACTACTCTTCCTTTGAAACAAAAACAAAAGAATATCTCAAAACCACCTGGCTCTGTCCCTGTAATTCTCCCGGATATATATGTTTCCTCCCTCCTAGCACTTTTACAACTCTCTCCATATGAGTTTAAACTTTTGGCACAAGCCCTGTTAGACATTTAAGTACTGCAATGATCAAGAATCTCTGTATTATGCTATCACATATGTCACTAAATAATTTTTCTTTGTCAGTCAATTTGGTTAATCATACGTTTCTTTGATTTTGTTTTTGGTCTCTGTTAGTTTCAAATACTCAGTTATCTGCATATCAGTACATGATATGCTCTATGTTGTGCTATTTCTATAACATTTCTTAGTTACCTTAGTTAGCGTCATACTACAAATATATAAATTTTAGTTTTTACTGTGTTAGTATTGTACTGCGGTGGTGGTGCTGCGGTAGCGTTGTCGCCTCACAGTTAGAGCGTCTTCTGTGTGGCGACATGCGTGAACGGGCGTTCCTTCATTGAAGGTTGTGCATTAGGCCCGGCAAGCCAGCATGTAAAAACTCTACTGCCAATCATTAGCGGACCGGAATTCCGCTGTGGCGACCCCTAACCGGGAAAAAAACAAAAGACACAAACAAACTAACCGTGTTAGTATTATTATTGTTTGTGTAGCTTTTCTCCCTGGGTCTCCCCTGAAAATGGGCTCCTGGTACAGTCAGACATTACCTGGTTAGCAAATGTAAATAAATAAATAATAAACAATGCAAAAGCAATGTCTTTGGTAACTCGGGTGTTGGTGATTGCTGACGTGTCACCAAAAATGTTGTGGTGTGTGTCACCTTTGACACGCGTGTCATAGGTTTGCTATCACTGTAATAGAGGTTTTTCTGAGCCACAGATGAGCATTCACATGTAGATTGATGTATAAATCATAGTTGCAAACTTTTCAAAGCTAACTTAGGACATATTTCACTGCCCAAAAGTATAAAATCATGTGATAATCCATCAAATAAAATGCTGGAAACTCCATACACTTGTTTGTGTAAACCCTGATCACCCAAAGTGGCATCCAGGTTCAAGATCTGTATGATGGAATGGCTAGACCTAAGTCCTCTAGAATACAAACCACAGCCAATATGGAGAGTTTAGGGTCACTGGAATCCTTGGTGTACCATATGAGAACCATAGCCATGGATGTTCAGCACATCAGATCTGTGATGGCAAATCAGATACCCATTTCCTAGCAATAGAGGCTACTCTGAAGCAGCATGGGGTACACTGTACCTAGTTACTGACCACAGCACTGCTTTGGATATATACTGTGCCTAGTTTCTGACCACAGCACTGCTTTTGGTATATACTGTACCTAGTTTCTGACCACAGCACTGCTTTGGGTATGTACTGTACTTAGTTACTGACCACAGCACTGCTTTGGGTATATACTGTACCTAGTTACTGACCATAGCACTGCTTTGGGTATATACTGTACCCAGTTACTGACCACAGCACTGCTTTGGGTATATACTGTACCAAGTTACTGATCACAGCACTGATTTGGGTATATACTGTACCTAGTTACTGACCACAGACCTGCTTTGGGCATATACTGTACCTAGTTAATGACCACAGCACTTCTTTGGGTATGTACTGTACCTAGTTACTGACCACAGCACTGCTTTGGGTATATACTGTACCTAGTTACTGACCACAGCACAGCTTTGGATATATACTGTACCCAGTTACTGACCACAGCGCTGCGTTGGGTATATACTGTATCCAGTTACTGACCACAGCACTGCTTTGGGTATATACTGTACCTAGTTACTGACCACAGCACTGCTTTGGGTATATACTGTACCTAGTTATTGACCACAGCACTTCTTTGGGTATGTACTGTACCTAGTTACTGACCACAGCACTGCTTTGGGTATATACTGTACCTAGTTTCTGACTACAGCACTTCTTTGGGTATATACTGTACCTAGTTACTGACCACAGCACTGCTTTGGGTATATACTGTGCCCAGTTACTGACCACAGCACTGCTTTGGGTATATACTGTATCCAGTTACTGACCACAGCACTGCTTTGGGTATATACCGTACCCAGTTACTGACCACAGCACTGCTTTGGGTATATACTGAACCAAGTTACTGATCACAGCACTGCTTTTGGTATATACTGTACCTAGTTACTGACCACAGCACTACTTTGGGTATATACTGTACCTAGTTACTGACCACAGCACTGCTTTGTATAATAAATGGAAAACACTGGCCCCATCTATGAGATGTTGCATGGAGTTAAGGGTATCAAGTACAGCTGCAGTACCAAGCTACCCTGTTTCTCATGAAAGGAAATATGCATAACTCTTTCCAAATCCAAATTCAAGTAGAGTATTTCTGCAGTGTCATGGCAGAGGAATGGCTAACACTTTTGCAGAAACAGCACAATATGTGTCAAATGAGTGCCTGTTACTAAGAAATGGGAGTATTTTGCAAATGGCTCCCCTAACAAGTCACCTACCATGATAAAAGGAAAAGAAAGAAAGGAAACTTCCAATAACTGGCAGATCTCTCAGAATGGATAGGGTGTCCTATAAACATGCTAATGTGTTTAGTTCTCTGATTCCAACCAACATTAAATACAGCCCACTTTCCAGTTCTGTGGTTCATGAGGTAATAATTGAAGAAGATGGCATGGTCTTCTCAAATCCTGAGATAGCATCCGAGGAAGTGACATAGACAAAACCTGGGGTGATTTAAATGGCATAATGGCAAATTCTAATAGCTCAGACTCCAGTACATAAATGTTAGCAAACTTGTAGCAACTTCATATATATTTCACTGTCACCCACTGCTCCCCATTATCATGGGCTTAGGCACTGAAACCCCTAATTTTAGGGATGAACCTGGGGTGGGGACACTAAGTTGGTTAGGGTGATACTGTTTCCATGGTGCTCAATCACTATTGACTACTGGACCACATTTGTAGTAATTCAATGGTGTAGTTATCTCTTTTTACTTATAACACATCGATCAATTTGTCTATCAAATCCACAACAAATCAGCACCTAACCTCAGCACAACTAAGTCCTTATAATAATATAGTTGATTATAGCAACAACATTCTAGGACGCAGTAGCAGAAAAAGATGCCACCATTACAATAGTTTACAGATGGAGTTACTATCTGGTGTAAGTTGGGAGGTCAGGGGCATGTCCACTCCCTATCATACCAAGGGTATAGTGCAGTATCTGAGATAAACCCAAGCACAATTTGTTTTTCTACATGAAACTTAGGTCAACAAAAAATATGCTGCCATGATGTTTATTGGTTGGGGCTACCTACACTTGCTATGTCTCCAGGGCAAAGAGGGGTGTAGCCATATTGTTGAATAAAACTTTGGGGAGAATGATATGGAGGGAGTTCCATAATAATCTGGGAAGATGGGTAGTAGCAAGGTTGATTAATTCTATGGCCCTTTAACTTTACTAAATTTGTATGGCCCCAGCATGGATGACACACTGCTTCTATGTACTCTCACTAATCTGCTTAGATCTTTTATGTGTATTCCAGTAGTATTATAATAGGTGGAAATGTCAATGCAGTATCAAACCCATGGTTTGATTGGGAAAACCCATGGTTTGATTGGGAAAACCCATGGTTTGATTGGGATCCCTAATGGACATGAACATCTCCTTAAAGTAGCACATCTCCTAAAAAGTGCTATGGGTGAATTTGATTAGTTAATGTCTGTTGAGATTTTCATCAAAGAATAAATATTTAAACATTATAAGCACCGCAGGGGAAGCTGTGAGCAGGCCTGAGTTATGGCTAGTTAGAAACACCTTTATGCAAAGATGCTATGATGTCAGGATTGTCCTCAGTGGTGGTTTTGATCATGCAATTCCCTATTTATATTTTAAATATAGTACTTTATACCCAACAACCAAGGAATGGAAATTTGACCCACTACTCTTTAGAATCCATCCTTTTTTGACAACTTTTTCTGACTGGGTCAGAGAGCAGTGGAAAAGGAATCAAGTATGAAGGGGGAGAGGTGGGTGAAGCATGGGATAAGTTTAAAGCAGACACTAAAATGTGGATAATAAAATATGGGAGAGACTGTCAATCTAATCAAATGATGGAGAGAAGAACAACCGAGTCACAAATTGTGAGCACAGAGCAGCGGTATAAAACCAGTAAAGGGAGAGACACTGGCCTTATAAGAAAGATAAAACAAGTAAAAACAGAGTATAGACAGGTAATGCTGGCAGAGGTCTCAGCTAGATGAGACAGGCTCTGACTATTCACTGGGCTAAAGGTATAATCTTCCAAAACATTTTAGGGATAAAATGCAAGGAGTGTTACCAGGACATGGCCATTACTGCCCTGAGAAATTAGCATGAGAAAATCTGTGTGATTCGGTTATCATAAATAACCCACAGACTAAGGAATATTATGTGTACCCAAAAGAGTCAGGAAAGATAGACTGGGCATGTGTATTACATGGAAGGATTTAAATTTATAGGGTCTGCAGGCAGCAGTCAAATATGAACCAAGCAAACACTGATCACAGCTAAAATAGGCAAAGCCATCAACTTGGTGCTGGTGAGTAAGGTCCCCAGGAGTCAATGGAGTCTTAACTTTTTATAAAATCTGGAAGAAATAGCTTGTAAACTCCTTATACTGATTGTTCTAGGCAGTCCACATGTTCCCCAAACAGAACAAACAAAAAATGGATCTAGTCAATTATAAGCCAATATCCTTACTCCAAATGTAAATAAAAATCATTGCAGAGATTTTGACTAGCAGGATAGATCATCACATTCCTAACACTATAGGGGAAAATCATATTGGTTTTCTAAAACAATGTGCATGCAGCCCTGACTTAATCAGGCTATGGCTGGATGCAATAAAGCCAACCTCCTGGTGGTGGCCTTGCTGCTGGTTTTCATCAAAGCATTCAACTCAGTTATTTGGAAGAATGTCTGTGTTTCTTTGGCCAGGGTAGGATTTCCGAAAACCTTCACTGAATGATGTAAGATACCACTGTCTTTCTTTGGCCAGGCTAGGATTTCCCAAAACCTTCACTGAATGATGTAAGATACCATATGTCCAATCCATGGTCATATTTTTATCCAACAGTCAGCTATCAAAAAGCATAGTATTAGAATGCAGAATCTGCCAAGGCTGCCCATTCTCACCTAGTATTATTTATGATAGCATTTTATGTGCTGGACTGTACTCTGCAATGAAAATTTAACTCTTACTGTATTAAGATAGAAAAGTGGAAAGAATCATTAACCACATGGATTGTAGATGATTGAGTAGTCTGGCTGAGTGATCTAAATACCCAAATCAAACCCATAGTATCTCATCTACTGGAAATATTGATTTATAATGGTCTAAAAATCAGGTCTATATTATATAAGTGAACACACAGAATTGCGAATGCTATATAATCGTACAACAATCCCCGAAGACCCAAAATGTCGAACACATGGATCAGTGATTTTTTTCCCAGGGGGGAAAAAAATTACACAAAATAAAGTGGGGGGCTTCACCCCCCACTTAAATATACCAACTCCGAGATTGCACTACAGTGGAGGAAATGGCAATGTCCTGAAAACGGCCCAGTGATTTTTTCCCTAGGAAAAAAATTGCTGTTCATTGCTTTTGGTATTTTGCTATTTTGCGTAATGATGTTCGACTAAACAGCGTTTGCAATTCATTGCATTTGCTAAAATAATAGGGACCCTAAAAATCAATAGAGATAAAACTGGGATTTTTCTGCTGAGTAAAATGGCAGACATTGGCCTTTCCAGAGTTCCAGCCCTGTCAGTAAGTACAATCAAACTTTATTTCTATTTAGGAATTTACGTAACTCATCCGGTAAGTAAAATAGTGGAAGCAAACAGCCAACCAGCCTTGGAGAACATCAAAAAGAACTTGGCCCACTTGAAGTCATAGAAATTGAAGTTTATGAGTAAAATACAGGCAGCAAAAATGTTCATCTTCCCCAAAGTGCTTCATATCCTAAGAAATCACCCACATGATCTTTTCTCTACATTTACTAAGAAATATCAAAATGCTGCTAGCGATTTGCTTTGGTACGATAACCTGTCCCTCATTCATAGCCTAAGACTAGTAGGTTACAAAAAAGAAATGCAGTTTTGGCTTTACCTGATTTACCAACTTATGGGAAAGTAGTCATAAAGTCATTTTATTTTTCAGAAACATCCTCTGTTACCTTATATGGCTGACAATGAACAAAAGAGTGAAGGAGCCAAAAATGAGGGATACATTCCTTCCTGCTTACAAAGTCTTGGTTCTAGAGAGGGTTAGACCACTGACTTTGTCCAGTTTAACAACTTATGGGAAAGCAGTCATAAAGTCATTTTATTTCCGAGCAAGGTCCTCTCTTACTTTCTATAGGCCCCAGCTGACATTGAACTAGAGGGTAACAGAGCCAAACATAAGGGATATATTCCTTCCTGCCTGCAAAGATTTGGGATCTGAAGGGAGTTAGACCACTGGTTTGAAAGGATCCTTTGAATAAAGTGTACCATGATCTGCCTAAGCTTACAATTTACTCATGGATTTATAACATCCCCCCTGCCTTGTAAAAATATAATCCCCATCACTTGGGAGGAATAGGTAAAACAGGGTATCTATTTTAGAAATGATATACAGAATAGTAAAGCTAATCAGTTTGATGCAATGGAGGCCAAATCACATGCTTGCCAGATTTGCATGTTACATGGTGACAGTGCTTTCAGATCAGGCATTGTATAACTACAGCCTTATCAACTCCATTAAACCAGAGAATAACAGGAAATCAGCTATCCACTAGAGTCATTAATGATAGATTATACCTCCTATATTAAATTAAGTCAAGTCTGTTTTGCCATCTGATTTTCCTAACCCAAAAAGTTGTCTTGGGAGCAAAAAAGACAAATGGGAAGGAATTAGTTAGTACTATAAAAAGGAGAGTCATTGACAAATCTTCTGATTTCTATTGCGGATCATAGATGCCCCCCTCTATCGTGTTTTATCTACACAAAAATAACTCACAATTCACACATTGCCCTACTCCAGCGTACAAAAGGAAACCACAACCAAGCACCCCCAAAGCTGATTATGATAATCTACTCTGGAATTTCCCCCAGTTTATGGCATTTGTTTGAGTTATTAATGCTATCCAAGATACTGCGCAGGTCCCCATATTAGGTAGGAATAATGCCTCACACTGGCTCTTGGGCCTACTACTGATCAATATCAAATTGTAGCCAACGATGTATCGGGTGATTCAGAATGCCTTACTTACAGCAGTAACACTGATATTTTGACGCTGGAAATCACTGTCACAAGATCGAGTAAAGAAATTCATCATTCTAATCTACAAGCTAAAAAATGGATGTGTAGGCAACTGTAGATGGTCATTTGGAATCAGTATTGGTCTATATGTTTCTGTCAGACTTAATATGAAGAAAAGTATGATATGACAACTTAATGATCAGTTTGTTGTATAATATGGAACTTATTATTTGCATGTTGTTGATGTACTTTTGAAAATTAAATGTGTCTGAATTCTTTGCTGGGTGATGTTATATAGTAAAGTGTCTTTATTTGCATGTTGTTGATGTACTTTTGAAAATTAAATGTGTCTGAATTCTTTGCTGGGTGATGGTATATAGTAAAGTGTCTTTATTTAAATACTAATACAGGTTTTTCAAATATTAAATAGCAGAAAAGCAGGACTACAGCAATGTTGATCAAAGAGTGATTTCCTTTACCGTTGCAGTGTGTCGCGTCAAGCTATTTTTATGTAATGGATAGTATAAGAACTAATTTTTAATTCTTTGGAGAGAAATTAGCTGGATTACACATAATTTTTGTTTGCTACTTCTAAAGAAAGGTTGTACTACATACGCTGAGTTTAAAATTTCTCTTAATTGTGTGTTTGATGTAAACTTGTAATACAGCTATTGGGCTATGGGCATAGAACATTCTTTTACATTTTATTTGTGCTACAGTTGGTTGACTCTATTTTGT
>NC_056731.1:1971339698-1971434698 GCF_019279795.1 Protopterus annectens
AAAGGTGAGAATCAAACCCTGTACCTTGTGTCTGTGAGGTTAACACCTTAAACATTATGCCTGGACACACGATGATCAAATGTTAGGTCACTGTCCATATAATTTCCCTAATCCTGAACAAGTGTGTCAACTCTTAGGGTAGTATCGTCAATGTTGTAGTTCCCTGGGGAAGATGAGTTCCCAAAGGATAAAATAATCCATTTTTTAGCATGTAGTTTCAGTCCATGATTCTGTCATCAGTTATTTGTTTGGGACAAACTTTCTGAAAGTTTTCAAGATTCAAAGATTGTTCCCAATTTGCAGACATCTGCAAACTTCGTCAGCCAGAGCCCTTAATTATAGACTTTTACTTCACAGGAGTAGAGGTCAAACAGAAGAGGTCCCAGGAGAAATCCCTGAGAGACTCCACTTGTGAGTGGCCTGCTAGTGGAGGTAGGTTCCCCTATTTTGATGTCCTGCATCCTATCTGTGAGTCAGTTGGCAATCTGGTAAGTGATGTAAGGGTTTATTCTCAGTTTATTTTGGATTTCTACTATCCCCGAGTTGAAAATTGTCAGAGGCCTTGGCTAGGTTGGGGTATGCAGTGTGTACTGTTTTAGCTTTATCCATTTCTTTGATGAACTTTTCAAAAAAGCCTCACAGTTTGAGTAAGCATTATCTGCCCTTGACAAATCTAAACTGAGATAGGTCCAGTGATTAGGGTTTCCCTATGTTCTTATTGATTAGTTCCGTGAGAGTCTTTTCATGGTTTTACATATTAGTCAGACTTATGGGTCTGTAGAAGGTCGTTCCTTATGCAGGGGTATGACTGTAGCTGTTCTCCATTCACTTGGCACACAATCTGTATGGAGGTTGAGACTGAGCAGTGTTGGGAGTGGTGTGGCTAAACTGTGCTTCATGCTAATTAATATGCATCCAGGGATGTTGTCAGGACCCATTGATGGAGTATATTTAGCTTTTGATGGCACTTTTTGGTCTTTTGTGACAGCTGGAGGCAAGTGAGTTTAAGGGTATGTCTTGTGTGATAGATGGAGGGGAGAAAGGGGTAAAGAGTGAATTGAATTTTTCAGCCAATAGATTGATTATATCCTCAGTCTCAATGCAGGCAATATCATTCACAATCATCTCAGTGCATTCCTGTGTTGTGCGTCTGAGATTATTAAGGTCTTCTCATGGTCAACTTGGGTTGCTATTTTAGACAAAAGGTTGGCCTTGGAATTTTTTAAAGGAGAACTCCACCAAAAGGTCAAGTTTTTCTTTCCAAAAAGTGATTTTCCTTTTCTGTAAACCAACACTAAACACATCACATGTGGAAAAGGCATCATTTAATAGTTAGTGCAATTGTTTCATATCTGAACCTCTTTCTGTTTGGCTTTCTTTCCTGCATTTCTCTCAGCATCTGTTATAGCATGAAGGCTACTAAGAGTAGCAGAGCAATTAGGTTAGGTCACTTATTCCAACTACAGAGTCATTAAGAAAACAGTGTCTCTTAAACAATGGCATTTAAATGTGCCTTATCAGTTACAGATTACCAGCATCGCACCTCAGAGCTATACCTGGACTCTGAACAAAGGCAGGGCTTCCAAACTTAGTTTTTAAATGTAAATGCCTCTCCTTTTCATCCACCTATCAGTGCCACAGACAGGGATGGCCTTTGTTCGACTGGTGCCCTAGGCAAAAGGGATCCACAGTGCACCCACACCACACGGTAACCCCATCCTGGTCTACCTACACCATCCAGATTATTTTTTCTTCCTATCTTTCACAGTTTATCTCAATCTTCATTTTTTTTTTGCTTTATTAATTCAACATATTTTAAAGAAACCATTTCTTTACTACAAAAAAATAAACAAATAAATACTGGAAAAGCATCCCTGCTAGAGCAACGCCCTAGGCGACCGCCTAATTGGCCAATGACTAAGGATGGCTATGGCCACAAAGAGAGAAAAAAAAATATGTTCATATAACTCTTCTCGCTTTGTCAGTATCTGATTTTGCATTTTTTTCTACATTCTATTTTTTGTAAAAGTGCATGTTTATTCTGGTGCTTGGTTACAGAATTGTTGCATTGCATACAGTGTTTTGTTAAGACAAGTCAGTGAGCCAGTGATAGAAGGTTAACATCAAAGACTTTATAATTATAGATACATATTTAAAGCTGTGAATGTAACACAAACCATTTCAATATAAGTAACACCTATTAATTACAGGGGTCAGGTTTCTCATACTTGAAAACTGAACTACACTTGTTACTTTGAAAAGGACAATTAGGTCATCTACATTTTTAAGCATGTTATTCAAACATTCCATAAAATGTTTTAACCGAGACAGCTGCTGTTGAAAATCAAAGGAAGCGAAGTAATTAAAAACGTGGATCGATGCTGACAGTGAAAAGTAGGCAGTCACAGCGATGTTGTTAACTGATGAGATAGAATACCACAGTAAATGATCCCCTCATCACAGGGTTTTATTTCTGCCCCTCTAAAATGACGTCAGGAAGGTAAAGGCATTGACTGTAAAACAAAGTCACACCATTTGGGGTTATACCAAATTGGACAATAATGGTAGCTACTTACTTTGATACAGAGACATTAGTAATACAGAAAAGTTCAAGATTTGCTGAAAAACACATGTGTTTTCAGTTTTTGGGTGCAGTTCCTTAATCTCCTGGGTTGCTTGATAATTTCAATGGCAAAGGCTCTATCATTCTGGGAATTTTTCTTTTTAGTTTTGGTTAAAATTCTCTTCTTTTTATTGTTAACCTTGTTGATATTATAGTTCCACCATGGGGCTTTGCCAGGCACTTGCTTTTACAGGGTACAGCTGCATCTCTGCATCTGTTTACAGTGTGATGGCGTTTGTATCCATGTATTCAGTGGAATTATCTGGATTTGGCAGAGATTTGAAACTTGACAATGCATCACCTAGTAGTAAGTAGTTTCTCTTAGAAAAATTCCTAAAGGTTCTTTGGTTTCAATTTTATTTTGAAGGAGACAGCTTATAGTCAGACATAATATGTGAGGAAGATATGCAATGGATAATGCAAGATTCCCCATATTAGAAAGGACTAGATGCACAATTTTGTTCCCTCTGGTGAGTACTCTGAATAATTATTCCAGGGCATTTATATTGACAAAGTCCAGAAATTTCTGTACTTGTGCACTAGTGATGGTGTATGTTTCCCAGTTTAGGGGTGGATGGATCACCTAGAAAATGGTACGGGGTTTGATACGGGGTGATTCTTGCTCCTGTAGATAGGTGTGGTGAGCTTTCTTTTATCATAGAGGGAGTTCTATAGCTAGCTAATATATGGTACAGGACATTTCCTGATGGTTATTTGGACATGAAGAAGCCCTTTTGTATTCTGCTGCTTTCCCAACTTTGATGCAAGTCTCTTCTGGATGAAGATCGTGTCACCTTCACATTTTTTCCTCTCCTGTGGATGCTGTAGCAGGATTAAATGTTTGGAAAGCATAACAGCCCTTCTCAACTAGAATGGTTTGCCATTTTAAACCATGTCTCCGTCCCTAAGCAGATGTCTGCATCCTCTAGGGTGAGAAGGGCTTGTAGGGAGTGGAGTTTCTTCTTTAATCTCCTAGCATTGATGAGTAATACCTGTATATTTTCCTTTGCTTAATACATTATGCTGATAGGTTTATCAGGCGACCATTATCTGAAAAAAATGCTGTGAGTGTGGGCCATGTCATTGGCAATAATTTAAAACCCTAGACGTGACTGATGAAGACCATCTGTGTTTAAGCAGCATGAATCATGTCCTCCCAGGCTGGCAAATATTGGACACCCTTCAAATGACATCAGAAATGAATCCAGTTATTGAAGTTGAGGGTTTTTTTTGGCTCATATTGCAGCATCATCCTTGGAGAAAGGGCAATGCTGCTCAATGTTAGGCTCATACCTGTCTGGGAAACCATCTGAATACTCTATTATTCCGCTTTTCAGATAGTGCAGTGAGGTACATCTCAAGTCTCTGACACCCTTATGTACTGTAATAGAGTTATACTGGTACTTATTTTTCAGGGACTTGTGTGTGGGTGCGGGTGTGGTCTGATGGATCCTGGCACCAGATATGCAACTAACCATCACTCTTTCCTAGCTCAGCCTGGAAAGTGATACATCTGCATGTCTTACAATGGAGTCACCTATAAAAACAATATTTTATTGGCTAGATGCCTGCCTTGCAGTCTCATTATTTGTGTCTTTGTGACTCCCTGTGCTACGTGAGGAGGTAGGCATAACTTGTTGAATGTGCTTTCTGCCTGTTTTGTATTTTGGAGGTCTTTGAAGATTAAGCGCATTATTCTTTAGAACCTCAACATATGATTGCCTGTATGAACTGAGATGGCCTTGGTGAGGTATGGTGTGTGTGGTATACTGCTGACAGATCTGGTGTCTGAGTCTACTTGTGTGACATTTTTGTCTCCAAGCACATTATACATGTATGTCTCTGACATACTGTGTTATGTTGTTTGAGTAATAGCTGTTTGTCTGACAGCATGAGACATATCTTATACTGTTTGAAGGTACTCATCAAAATCAGGCTGGGTGCAGCACTTTTGGAGAATTGCTGGTCTGGTCCATGGTTTCAACTGGAATGGCTTGGGGGGGGGGGTGACTATAACTGCTTGTAGATTTCTTTGTATAGAATAATGTTTAGGTTTACTTACTACTAAGTTGTGGGAAAATGCTTGTGTGTCTGGTCAGAGGTGTACTGCTGCCCAAGATCGGTTTATTTGTATGTGGCACGTTGTTTCAGCCTCAGGCCTACATTTCTAAGGTTGTATAGTTGCATAAATTTTGCAGGTCCCTTATAGGGAAAAAAGCTTTTGTGCAGACAGCCCACTCTAGAGCGGGTCCAGCAGTGGTGCACTGAGCTTTTTATTTTTCTTTTATGATGAAAATCTAATTTCTCACAGTTTTGGACTTTCTACACTTATGAGGGTCTTGAATAAAATGGCCCTGGGTGGGTGCAGGTCTGTGCAGGTTATAGCAGATGAGCTAGAACCCAATCAAATCAAATCAAGGCAGTAGCGGAGCTCCGTGACTTCTGAACCTGTAGCAAATCACAGTTCACTTATTTGTATCACTCTGAGCTACAGGTCAGTGAGGCCAGGTACATCAGAATCTCAGAAACTTTAGTTTTTACAGTAGGGAAGGGGAAAAACTATAATTAGTGTATAAACAGTAGGGAGCAGCAGGATAACAGTGCGTAATGTATCAGTGGGGTTGGGAGGGCTGTAAGAATGTAGCAAACACAAGAACATGGGATAAGCTGTAGCCAGTGTATCCAGAGTAGCAAATGTATCAAACAGAAGCCATTGGAATGCAGTTTTAAAGGACAACTTACAGTCCCTGCTATGAAGAAACAACAGTACAGCATTTAAAATATTTTAAATCAACTGTTTCTTTCCACTAGAACAGTACCTTATCATACTGTGGTGGTTTCAAAAAACTTTTATCCTGCCCTGGAAAGCTTACTGCAGTCTCCAATTTATTGATGTCATCAAGGCCAATAAATACAGGTAGATTTCTAGCCAATTATCTCCCCAAACTGACATCACCATGACCTCCCTAAAAAATCTACATCTCCCTGGTCCATCCCCTACCCATACAGAAAGTAAAGGCTTGAATAAGGAAACAGTACAAGAGTCAAGTCTCCTGCTGTGAGCTGTCAATCACAGCTGTTAACAGCTCAAATTACCCATAGCATTTTGACAGTTAGGGAAGTTAAGTGTGTAGGGAGATGGGAGATGAGTTGAAGTAGTACAATTCAGGCTTCACAGAAGACTGCAATATAGTCATTCTAAAACGAAGCAGCATTAAAACACTTTGAAAGTTTGTTCTGTGACATTTGCACTGTTTGTGTTTTAAGTTGTCATGATAACTTAAAACTAACTGAAAGACAGCAGTGTATGCATGTAAAATCAGTGCAGTGACAGGAACTTTATGAAAAAGAAATCTACATGATGTAATTTTTAACATACAAGCACTGTATTGTGGGATATCTAGAGGCAATCTGCTTCCTGTAGTTTATCCTTCTAAGACTTGTTCTGAAATGGTGTCAACTCTCCAGTAAGCATATGCCATTTACATATGTTAAACTTTGTTCTCATAGTAGAGCTTTGTCTTCCCACCGTTCCTTCAAACTAGCTGTCTCCTGTAAAGACATTACTTGTGTTCCTATCCTAACGAGGCTGTGACAAAAGCATCCAGAGATCTAGATATGCCTTCCTAAGAAGAAACAAGCCTGCCATAACCACATATAATGATTTAAACAACTACTTGTTAATTCAGGAGCATGTTCACTGTAGTGAGAAATGAAGGCATATGCACCTAATTCTCACCCATCCTTGCAATTGCCCTTGCAGCACAGCATGGTGTTCTTTGCACCTCTGTTTGTAAACATCCACAAGTATTTTATCTGATATGGATTCAAATTCAACTCTGTGAGAAAAAGCAACACAGATGGTGTTATAAAGCCTAGTACCTGCCTTCCTCAACTTGGTTCTTAATCTCCAGACTAATATCTGAGTAGCTACATGCTGAAGAGCTATATACCTCAAGCATGATTTCAGGACCTCTAAGATATCCAATTCCCTGTCATACATAACTTTTAAAGACATGAACCTATCCCACTAATCACCTTGTTAAGTCTTACTGAGCTAGAACTCCAAATCCATTAAATGCGGCCTTCTCAAATGAATTATTTCCCATAGCATTTTTTAAAACAATTCACCTCATCTGTGCTGTTATTACCTTCACAAACCATTCATGCACTTAATGCAGTCTATGTTGCATCAGCTGGTAAACTGATTTTCATCTAACGATTAAATGCAATAATTTTAGGTAGAGGTTTCTGTTATGTCAAGTACAGCCCAGATGTATTTTCAGAATAACTAACCTTCCTCCTTTATTATTCTTGTAATGACATGACAAACGTCACAAGCTATAGGCATAGACAAATACACCCAGGTGCATGCAACTGCTGTCCTTAATGTTCCTTATAATCCTTGCAAATGCACGTTTCCTAACTGCTTTAGCCTGTATACATTACATTTTCTATTTGAAAGCCACCTTCAACTCCACGGTACCATAGTCATTTTCAGCAGCCTAATTCTTCCCATTTTATCAGCTGGAACACCTTATATCTTGCCTTTATACCTTTGAAGTAGGTTGCTTGCTATCTTTGTGTTCCTTTTCCTTCCATTCTTTGCCACTATAACCTTGTCTTTATAGGTTCCTACTAGGCTAGCTGCCCTTGTCGGCCATTTTAAGCCTAGCTTGTTTCCCTCAATGAGAATCAAATCCTGTACCTCTTGTCTGTGAGATGAACATCTCAACCATTATGCCAAACTCCAACCCAACATTCTTTGCACTGTTTTCATGCCTCAAACTCTCTTCTACTTTTTCCTTCCCTTCACCAAAATGGCTTCTTTATTCTGTAGTAACTGTGGTTTTTTTATGTTCTTGACACTTTGCCTTCCCAAATCTTGTATTCCTTATCACCTTCTGGACTGACTTAATGTTTGCTAATCTTATTCCAACAGACTCTTCCTCCATCCGTCCCTGGTTTCTGTCTCTACACTCTCTGCTTTTGAGTACTCATAGTTTCCAAATCCTTCACCTTATCTACTGTCCACCATTACTCGACAAGTCAGAATTACATGCACAACACTGAAATAAACTCTAATTTCTAGCCCTTTCAACCTCACAGACTAATATTTCATCTACACCACTACCATAATATGATAATAACCATCTCCCTAAGCTGCTACTTCCAGACTGCGGTGGTGGTGCTGCGGTAGTGTTGTCGACTCACAGCAAGACGTCCGTTCAATTCTCAGCTAAAGCGTCTTTCTGTGTGGAGACATATGTGAAGGGGCATACCTTCATTGAAGTTTGTGCATCAGAGCTGGTAACTCGGCACGTAAAAATCTTCTACCAATCATTAGCAGACCGGAGTTCCGCTGTGGCAATCCCTAACCGGGGAAAAAGCCGAAAGACACAAAAAGATACCAATAACCTCTTTCCTTGTGTGCCATCTATATTAATAACACATCCATCCTTCCTTTCTCACCTCTTAAGTCTCCATCCTAACAAACTAAAGTCATCCTCTCTCGCATCTTTCATCGGTATCCTATTTCCTCCATTGTTTATATCTTACCTCTTTACTATCTTCCTGTACTCCTCTCTTCAATACCTGTCTTTGCCTTTCACTCTGTCTCTCTTTTGAAGCCTAGTACACAGAAATGCATTAATGTCTTATAAAATTGCATTTATCGTAAGAAATTATCAGCAAACATATTCTGTTCATATTTTACTAAGTTTTTTGATGTTTTATATATATGCTTAAGCCAATCATGATTTTTAGTCTATGAAACTTGTAAGATAAGGAATTTTAATTAATTTATCACTTACACTACCTCTCCCAAGTCTGTTTTTCTTCATTTTATGTTCCTAGTTATGCATTGTGACTCTAAGACATATCTTTGTACTCATGTCCTAAATGTCACTAATCTTTATATTGTTTAATGTGGAGTTTTTCTTTGCATGCCTGCACTGAAAGTCTTGCATGACCCAGTCAGACTACTCTGGTAAACAAATGCAATAAATGAATGAATGAATTAATTAATTCTATTCAATTTGCAGCTTTGATGCCCTAGAATCAATTAGATTAGTGGATAATTAGATCAGTGGAATTACTTTACACGCATCTGTATAGTACTTGCCTTTATTAATACCATACCACTTATCAAAACACTTTAGGTTATGATCAATTTGTCACTAAGTGGGAGTAGGCTTTGTAAGCTCCACTCTGGCTTATTAAAGTTTTTGTGTTGCACAAACTCATGTAAACTCCTATGTCCTTTATAAGCCGAATACACACTGTTGCTACTGCAGTATACTTGTAAACCGTGATATTATTTCTGATTCTACCAGTTCTGCATATGTCACTTGCTCCTTTTATGTGTTCCTGCTCTGTGTGTTTGTATTTGCCTATGTGGACAAAGTTGTGGCTGACCAGTCCACTACCGATTTAACAAATATTAAGTAAATAAATACATATACAACGTTATATGCTTTTTTTTTACCCAGTTACCCAATATCGCAGTTGCTTTCCCTCTCTCTACCTTTTAACATAACTAACACCCATTTCACAAGTTAATATAAGCAGAGTTTACATGTTATCTGCAAGTCTACCAAGCCATCTGCTTCTCTTTCCTGGTTTCTCAATTGTCATTCTTCCCATTCTGTTTCCCATGGCACATGAATAATCCCTACAATGCCCTTTCCACTTTTCTTGTATTGTCATCTTTCATCTTTCTTTTGCTGTACATCTGAATAAGTGTGGAGCACGACTGTGTTCTCATCTGTTGGTCCCACACCAGCAGCTGGCTTCTTGGCATGATACAGTTTTCCATTACCTGCATGCTCTCTCTGTATTTCATCTGCTTTCTTTTTCCCTTTTATCAACAGATACAGAATGAAGAGATGGGGAAGGCTTCTCCTTCCCTTGTTATTTAAAAAGTTGTGACCATCCACGTGTGCATTCTTCCAGAATTTCTGTTTCTCCTAAGATGCTCCCAAACTTCTGATCTAGTGAATTATGTGCAAAAATCAGAAGCAAATGCTGACCACTTCATGCTCCTTGAAATGTTCCTGACCTTCAAGATGTGCACTGTGCTGTCAGTAAGGGAACACAATAAGGGGGGTGAGGAGGCAAGATTGTGAAGCTTTTAGTGAGGCTTAATCTGGGGTAGACCAATGTGAATTTGTGGGGAATATATTTGGGGCACAAAAAGATGTTTCTGGCAAAAATGAATAATAACCAAGCTTTATTTTTTGGCTAGACCTGTATCCCAGTACCACCCAAAAACCTTTATCATTAGTAGAATGTAAAGCAGAAAGTGCTGGGGATGACTAAATGTGCTGGCAGTACTCACAATTAATGCATATTTCTAAGGACCTGGTTAAAATATACTCTCAGCTTGTGAAAGTGGTAGGCTGGGACACAAAAAAAACTAGGACCAAGACAAAACTTCTGTCCAAGCTATATAAAGCCTTGAACAGATACAAAAGCACACTTTATGAAACGGGCAGAAATGGGGGAAATTGCTAGGTGCTCAAGTAAGTGAGTGAGAACTGGTGGAATGCATCCAGATGTCTGTTATATGGAACTCCATGTAGATTCATAGACTACACTAATGGCTTAAGAGCCCTTACAAGCCTAACCAGTATAACCAAATTTTACCTAATATATGTCCCTTAGAGGCAAGAAGATGGCATGGATTTGTGCCTCTGCATGGAGTATTTTGCAGATTGCCCCTGTCTGTACCCGTTTTTATTTCACTCATTTCAAAATGATGCATTTCCGGAAGCTCACCACTTTACAGGGAAATGGAGGACAAAAGATGGGTCATGTTGGAAAAGTGAAATAGACGGTGCAAGTTATCTTCATATGCTCTTCACCTGCATTGTAGTTATATGGATTTTGGAAAAGAATGATGAAGCTGGCCCTTATGCACTTTGGAAACCAGTCCCTGATTTAGGTAATAATACATTTTGGATCTTGGGTATAATATCACAGGCCAAAGGCTTAACTGGAATGAAGAAAAAGTAGCTTTTATATCTATTGCCTACAATATTGGTTAAATATTTAGACATTGGAAATCCCAACAAAGACATTGCTAGAGACCTGCATTATTAGCCCGTTTAATGCCTTGGAAATGAACAATAACACCAGGGACATTTATTTATTTTTATTCTTTGTTGATTAGCTTAGTCCCACTAGACTAGGAAATTTAGACAGAGCATAGGGGAACTTTTCATACACTTTCCGATAGATGTCTTGGTATCTTTTACATACATCTACCTGAGCTACCATCACCTCAGGCAGATGGGGCCGCAGATAGTCTCATCTGAAGGATGGCACACTCAGGAATGCACCACCCCCTTATGCTGCACTGCAGTGTCAGGAATCCATCCCCCACTGTGGGAATAAAACTCACAGCCTTAAGCAGTAAAGATAAGTGATGTTACCTGTTGTACCACTGACATGGAGGAGTTATGACCAATATTACTCCATATGTGGTCAAGCTTGGATTTGATGTTGTAACTGAACAAAACTGTTGTTCATTGTTTCTTTAGAGGTGGCTTTCATCTCATTATTTGTTTCACTTACTGTTAAGTACGATGCCGCAATTTTAATAAAAGTGTTAAAAAAAAGTATTCCCAGCTGTCGTACTGGCTTACAGGTCACTGAACTGTCAGACCCATGAATAAATGTCAGCTTGACCTCTATAAGCAGCTGAGGACTTAAGCAGGAGGGCTAACTTAGAAGGTCCAGAAAGTTAAACTTCTTGAACTTTCCTAAGGAATTTCACAACTAAGAAAGCATGCAAGTTGATGTGGCTGTGCTGCTGTGGCTACAATCATTCAGGTAGCAGTCATAGGGCCTGTAATAAGAAAACAGGCCTGGCTGAGGAGCCAACCTGTGCCAGAAGTTGTACAGGCACATATCCTAAATCCTCCTCTAGCCAAGGTCCTATTCTTTGCAACAGAAGTGTTGGAGACTAGAGGACAATGGGAAAATTATCCGTTCAACAAAGCGGTTATTTTATCCACATATTCTTAGATATGACAGAAACTACCTTTACAGAAACTATCCATAATGCTTCTAAAATGGTAAACAATCAAAGGGCAGAAAGGGCCACAGTAAGTATAATTTTAAGAGGTTGGAAAACCAGAAAGGTAAGCTTATGGGCCTGCAGGGTCACACCCCTAAAAGGGCACAGCCATAAGTATTCCATGTTAGTCTTTCTCCGCTACTCATATCACTATTTTATCTCCATAGCCCCACACTGATCTTGCAGCCCCATCCCACCAACAATAAGAGTTGGTGGTTTGCTGGCAGAATTATCAAAAATGTGGATAAACATCACCAAAGACAAGTGGGACCTAGAGGCAGTAACAGAGGGTTGCAAGTTACATTTCTGTTGAAAACCAAAATTTGCAATCATATCACCAATATCAAGGGGCAGACATTCTACCCCCTCTCATATACACTTTGCTCCTTCACTGGGTAAAAGAAACCCAAAACAAGACAAAAACAAAGAGCTCCATTCAAGGGTTTTTATCATGTCCAGAAAGAAGTGCCCTTAAACACCATCTTAGACTTACTCTTGCTAAACACCTTCTTGAAGGTTCCAGAATTCTGATGCTAACACTTTCACCCCTTTTATATTATTGAAGTCTCTTGGTAGCACTGGACCTCAAGGATGCATTCATATATATCCCCATTCACAGGAAATGTCGATGCTTTCCCCATTTTGAGGCGGGGGATCCCATAATCATTTTACCTCCTTGTTTCTTCATTTGTTACTGCTTCCAGTGTAGTCACAAAGTGCTTCACTACAGTAACTGCATTTTGCAGACACAAGGGCATCCATTTCTGTCCTTGTGTGGGCTACTGCCTGATCTGGGACCAGTGTTAGGAGGAGGCAGAGAAGGCTGCACAGTTTACAATGGACTGCCTATAGTCTTTGGGGTTTGCTATCAGTCTACCCAAGTCTATCCTAATACCTTCTAAAAAAGGATTTTTGAGGACTGTCTTGGACAGCAGTGCCATCTGAGCCTTTCTCCCACTGGACATAGTAGAGACATTAATAGTGCATTTTCAGGCATCTCCATCTCCCAAAGGAACTAGTCACATCCAGAGTTCATAAAGGCCCTGTGATACATGTCACCCACAATACTAAATGTACCTTTTGACAAGTCTCCAATTTACAAAGCCGCAGTAGTACCTCAAGAATGTATGATACAGCACTTTTAGTCCCTAAAGGATTGTGGTCCAATCCTACACATCCTTCCCTGAGTATGAAGAGGTTCTGAACTATCCAAATCCAAGTGTGTGACCCTCCAGTGGCAATGAAACGAAAAGCAGAGATTCAAAGGAACTTCAAATAAGATGCATTCATAAAAAATAATAAAGTTTATTCCAATGAGTGAGCGCTTTCGCCAAAGGCTTCTTCAGACTCTTAAAACAATGAATAAAACTGTTTGAATCATTTTTAAACCATCCTTAAGCTTCCTATTGGACATTACAAATTGATATGTCACATGTTATCTTGTCTTAAAGGAACAGATAACATAGTTAAATGCAACAATATTTAGAAGGAATACTTCCATCCAAATATACAATTAATGATCTGAATGTCCATGCAAATAAGTAAAAAATATGCATATACCCTGATACATTCTAAAAAATAAAAGGAGCATTGTGCTTGGTCCTATATCATTCTACAATCATTAAAAAACTGTTGCTACATTCATTAAAAACCCTGAACATTCTCTCTCCTCATGGTGTTAAAAACATTAAAATCCTTAGATAAACAGCAAGTTTTATCGCGTTTCAATATCTAGCATCTCTACTAAGATAGTGGTGTGTCGAATGCAACTTTGCATATATCAGGTTAAAAAATTAATATAGCGAGAACTCTGTACTAAAAATGTAAGCGTACCTTTACCACAAAACAACATAGCGAATGTAATGTATTTCGCGATGTGCCTCATCAAGGAGTCAGACCTCATCATATCGGTGAAAGGCTGTTGTCCAAGATTAAAAATTCCACAAATAGGAACCTCTTAGATTCCACGTAAAACAAACTGTTTACAAGTTGTAAAGTGCCGTGTGCTGTAGGAACTCTGAATGCAATTGAGTACACCCTAACTTCATGCGCTATGGTAACTCAACGTGCGGTGAGCACGTTCTAAGCATCTAAGTACTGAACAACAGAAACAATGTTTAAATTTCTAAGAAAAAAGGTGAGCCTATATTCGTGCTGTCCTGTGCCTAAAATAGACAGTATTTGTAAGCACGATTATGCCCTAGAAGCATATATTGATCACAAAGCGTCACTATTTAAAACAATGAAACGTGTACATATTAATGAGTACACTTATTAAAGTGTTCGCTGAACATGGCAGAGATGGCATTAACTAATACAAAATAAAAAGATAAAAACAGATAAATAGTGGAATGCTAGGCGTAACACATAAAAATTGACACAATAAAGCTTGAAATTAGCACAAAGCACACATATAATAATACCTAAGTATAAAGCTCCATAGATGATAGGGTCCCTAACTAGTAATAGGGAAATGAATCCAAATTTACACTATAGTCAGGGCTCAAATGCCTCACGCAGGCCTCCAGGTAGAACAGGTAACAATTTTGTGAATGCCACACTGAGCACACCTATAATCAATCCTGATAGACATCCACGCAGTGATACTTCAGAAAGTAGATCATTTAATAGAATTGATTTAAACAATAAGCAGAGTGATATCACTGACATTTTAGGTACCAGTGTAACCACAGAATCTGATCAACCAGTCACAGCAAACAATAATCTAGAAACGGACAATGTAAGCCCTAACAGGACACAAGGAAATGGGAGAGTTAACAGTACTGTTGTAGGTGAAGGTCTGATTGGCTGCATTACGGATGTACAGAGGTCAGGTGCAGCAGTGGTAAGACCAAAAACAAATAGTGTTATTGTGAATACAAATATATTACCTGTCCCCCTCCCCATAGCACAAAATCATCTTTTTGACCAAAGCAGGTCAACCCGCAGGGGAGACAGAAGAGGAAAGGATCGTTAGGCGAGCAGGAACAAGTAGGCCCCACGATAAAGAAAATGTGGGGAGGCAGAATCATTGATCATGAACCTTTCCGGCAGGGTTTTAAATGAGTATGAGAAACAAGTCCTAAATAAAGGACTAAGTTTCATTCCCACTAAGAACAGTGACTTAGTGGACACTATTATAGAAACCAAAATGTTCATTCGTAATTTACAACTAAGGCTAGAGTTTGGACAGTTTGATGACAATTCAGTTAAGAATAAGCACCGTCCTAACAGCACTTACGTGCCTCAACTTCACCCAACAATTGAAGTGTTTGGCAATGTAGTGGAAGATGACATATACAAATGCTATCAGGAGAAAACACCTTCAAGACATGGACGCAATTTGAACTATAAGCAGAGACAAGCATTGTATTCACTCAAAGATGATAGCTCTATAATAATAAGACCAGCTGATAAAGGTGGCCCGTGGTCATCATGGATGATATATACTACACTAACAAAATGTTTCAAATGTTAAATGACAGCAATACTTACTCCATACTAACTAAGGACAATTTAATAGATATGGTGTTCAGTGTTTATAATACCTTGGATGACTTAGTTATGTCTCTGGACATAACTCAACAACTCTATGAGTACTTTAAGGTGAACAACCCCATCATCCCGATTATACAGGGACTCCCCAAAGTCCATAAAAACAGCGTAGATCCACCACTCAGACCCATTGTTGCAGGGCAAGGTTGGGTCACTGAACCCTTATCTATTTACTTGGAAAGTGTATTAAGACCTTTAGTCAATGACAATAGGAATATTTTGAAAGATAGCAAACAGTTTCTCTTAGATTTATACTCTCAAACTCGACCTTTAGGTGAACAGCAACATTACTTTTTGTGACACTAGACGTAGTCAGTTTATTCACTGTAATTCCTAATGACACAGGAATAAGAATGTTAACAGAATATTTGAAGATACATTCCGACTTTTCGGATAAAAAGTTGATCTTATAACTCTGTTACTTGAGACTGTCTTGACTAACAACGCTTTTGCTTTTCAAGAATCCATATTCTTACAGAAGGATGGCGTAGCTATGGGCACATCTTGTGCTAATAGTTACGCCAACCTTGTGATGGCTAGGTGGGAAGATGTTCACTTATATGACCATCCACTTTTCAATGAATTTGTTGGTATGTATTGCCGCTTTGTAGATGACCTCTTCCTTATTTGGTTGGGTGATGAACCCTCTTTAAAGAATTTCGTTTCTTATTTGGATAACACTACGGATTTTTAAAATTCACCATGAATTTTTCAGATGAAACTATACCATTTTTGGATGTGGAAGTATTCAGGATGTCCAATGGCCTTATTAATACAACCATTCATAGGAAAGCCTGCCAAAGAAACAACATACTACACAGAAACAGTATGCATCCTGTACATGTATTCCAAAATGTCCTTAAAGGACAATTCATGAGAGTATCAAGGTTGAACCCACAACAAGAGTTCTATGAGAAAGGAATAGAGGACATGAAGGATAGATTTCTAGAAAGGGGCTATAAAGAAAATGAAATATTAGAAATGGTCAGAACTGTGGAGCGTCTAAGAACGAGTACTGCTAAACCTTACTTTATGGCACATGAAGGTAGTATGAAGAGTCCGAAGCCTTTAAAAACTGAAATTAGAACCAACCTCACTTACAGTAAAATGAACTTGGAGGTGAAAAAAACCTTGGATAGACACTGGGGAATACTGAAATCCGATAGGGATGTCAATGAGGTAGCAGGACCAACACCACGTATAACCTACAAGAATCATCAGAATTTAAGAAGCATTTTATGTAGACCCAAACATCCGGGGAAAAGTAGACCAATAAATGATAGAAACACAGTACCCTGTGGTCATTGTAATCAATGCATCTACATTAATAAAGATACCACTTTTGAGCATCCTGTTACGCTACGCACATATAACTTCAGAACTAACACGAACTGTGAAAGTAAGAATGTGGTATACATGGCCACCTGTATAACCTGCAAAAGCTATTACATTGGCAAAACCAATAGATCACTTAAGGAAAGAGTTAGGGAACATATTTACCACATTAGGATAGGTACTGAGACCAATGCCCTAGCTAGACACAATACAACAGCAGGCACCAATCATAATTTTAAATTTTGTGTTATTGAACAAGTCAGCGTGGGTTTTAGAGGTGGTGATCTAATCAACAAAACCTTAGAACAGGAGACACGTTGGATTATCAGACTAAGGTCTGACAGGTCACCAGGGCTTAATGATAAAGTGCAACTCAAACCATTTTTAAGAAGTAGAAGACTACGAAGATGACTTAACCTACTATTACCTAAATAGAGTAGTAAGGTAATTTTAAAACTACGTATTGATGTCACTCTTATAGTAAATCAGTGTAAGAATCAGTCCTTGTAGACTGAATATAATTATTTTCATAGTATTAATGTTCTGAGCTTTATAGCCACAAGTAGATGTGTTCTTAGTATCAAATCCCAGGAACTGATGGACTTTTGGATATGTTCGGCTTTCTTGTTTTAGCCTTACTTCTGAGCCCATACCTCACATACTAGTATGTTTTTCATCCCCTCCTATCACCACCTCAATATATTAGTGGTTATTGGGCATAGTTTACACATGCATGTGTGTAAATATATACACATGTATATACAAGCATGCATATACGTCTATATATTTGTTCACTGTAGCTGGAATTTATTTTGCGACTGAGCTAGGTACCCCATACATCAATAGATAGTTTTGTTTTATCATCAGGTACAGGCTTAGTATTGTTGCGGATTGTTTATCTCTTCACATTTTTCATTTGACCTTTTTAACTTAGAATGTTGTTATATTTAGCACCAACTATGTACATGGAAGTAGTTGCTTTTTTTTGCTTTTTTACTAGTTAGGGACCCTATCATCTATGGAGCTTTATACTTAGGTATTATTATATGTGTGCTTTGTGCTAATTTCAAGCTTTATTGTGTCAATTTTTATGTGTTACGCCTAGCATTCCACTATTTATCTGTTTTTATCTTTTTATTTTGTATTAGTTAATGCCATCTCTGCCATGTTCAGCGAACACTTTAATAAGTGTACTCATTAATATGTACACGTTTCATTGTTTTAAATAGTGACACTTTGTGATCAATATATGCTTCTAGGGCATAATCGTGCTTACAAATACTGTCTATTTTAGGCACAGGACAGCACCTAATATAGGCTCACCTTTTTTCTTAGAAATTTAAACATTGTTTCTGTTGTCCAGTACTTAGATGCCTAGGACGTGCGCACCGCACGTTGAGCTACCATAGCGCATGAAGTTAGGTGGTACTCAATTGCATGCAGAGTTCCTACAGCACACGGCACTTTACAACTTGTAAACAGTTTGTTTTACGTGGAATCTAAGAGGTTCCTATTTGTGGAATTTTTAATCTTGGACAACAGCCTTTCACCGATATGATGAGGTCTGACTCCTTGATGAGGCACATCGCGAAATACATTACATTCGCTATGTTGTTTTGTGGTAAAGGTACGCTTACATTTTTAGTACAGAGTTCTCGCTATATTAATTTTTAACCTGATATATGCAAAGTTGCATTCGACACACCACTATCTTAGTAGAGATGCTAGATATTGAAACGCGATAAAACTTGCTGTTTATCTAAGGATTTTAATGTTTTTAACACCATGAGGAGAGAGAATGTTCAGGGTTTTTAATGAATGTAGCAACAGTTTTTTAATGATTGTAGAATGATATAGGACCAAGCACAATGCTCCTTTTATTTTTTAGAATGTATCAGGGTATATGCATATTTTTTACTTATTTGCATGGACATTCAGATCATTAATTGTATATTTGGATGGAAGTATTCCTTCTAAATATTGTTGCATTTAACTATGTTATCTGTTCCTTTAAGACAAGATAACATGTGACATATCAATTTGTAATGTCCAATAGGAAGCTTAAGGATGGTTTAAAAATGATTCAAACAGTTTTATTCATTGTTTTAAGAGTCTGAAGAAGCCTTTGGCGAAAGCGCTCACTCATTGGAATAAACTTTATTATTTTTTATGAATGCATCTTATTTGAAGTTCCTTTGAATCTCTGCTTTTCGCTTCATTGCCACTGGAGGGTCACACACTTGGATTTGGATTGCTCTCTTTTATGTTTACGTGAGTCTCCTGCCTCAACTGATAGCAGCACTGCATTTGGCTTTTTAGGTTCTGAACTATGTCTTGACCACAGGTGCCTCATACATTTATGTGGGCAGCTCATTCAAAGGTACTGAAGGTCCAGGCAAGTGGAACCTCTCCCACAGCATGATGCACCTAACATGAGAGATATTAATACACAGACAGAGATATTAATACACAGACAGAGATATTAATACACAGACAGTAAAGATATTCAGACTAATCCGGAAAAAAGGATGGTTCAATTAGATATAGTTTAAACCATTATACTGTGGTATATCAGCAAGTGGGAGAGGGAATCATACACCCCACACAGCCTAGTAATGACTGCCTGGGAGGTAATCGTAGAATTAGATGTGAATATAAAAGCAATCTACACCCAGTCTTACTTAAACTAATTAATTAATTAATTAATTAATTAATTAATTAATTAATTCTCACTTAACTATTAAGCTGCTGCAGAGACAAAAGAGTGGAAAGTACACAGGGCTGTATTTCTGGAAATACTCAACAGGTGAGGTGTCCCAGAGATAGATCTCTTTGCTTTGCTTAGCAACAAACAACTGAGGAAGTTCTACTCCATAGCAGTTCACAAACAACAGACTTTGATGCCTTCTCCAGTATTTGGGCAACCCTGATTTTGCATGCATCCCCTCCACATATTCAGCTCTCCAGCATGATCCAGTAGGCAAAGCAGTAAGGGCCAGAGATGTTACTGAGAGCACCTCTTGACACAGGTAATACTGGTTCTTCCTTCTCATAGGAGTCAGCAACTAGAAAGACGTTGGTCATGATTATTATCTGAATGGTTCTCCAGACTCAGAACAAGGAGGGGCCTATTGTGTACACAAACATGAGGTCCCCATAGCACACAGCATGGCTGATATGAAATTACATCTCTTTAGGTTCCATTTCTCAGACAGTGTGTTTAAACAGAAGGAAAGCTACAAATCCTTCTGTAAGAAAATACTAGCTAGCCAAATGGAAAATATTGGCCGTCTGGTGCCAAAGGAGGAATCAAAACTGATGTTCATTATATTGATCATCACTGCAATAGCCTTTGCTATATCGGTTATAATCCTGCCAAAGATATAACATCTGGCCAGCTTCAAAAGCTTTAAGGCACCTAATAAATGCTCAAACCATCAGTCAGCTTCAGCTGAGTGGACTAAAAAGACTAGCTCGGGCGCCAAACCCTTCAGAGCTTTAATGCTACACTCCTCTGAGGCTTTCGGGAATCAGCAGTCAGCGTGTGCTGTTCCTTTGCTAGGCAGAGAAGTTCCCTATGGAGAAAAAAAAAAAACTTCCATTTTAAATTTTTTTTTATGTTTTGTAAGTCTTTTCTGTTCAGGAAAGTTATTTTAAAACAAGGAGTTTTTGTTTTAATGAACTGTCATGAGACTGTGTTATACTTTTAAATGAGATCACTCTATTTTTCTGACAGTTACAAGTTGTTTAAAGTATATGAAAGCCATATTTCTGTTGATAAATTGTGTTTATTTTACCATTTGGCGGCTGGCAAAATGTTTTAAATGTCTTGTATTGTTTTTTTTTTAATGTAAAAAATGTTAAAAAGTGGCTTTTGCCCAAAGAAAGAGGCACCATTTTCCGCTCGATCATGGAAAAACAGTTGATCTCATGTATGATCCATCTTCCATCCCAAAAAGAAATAGTTAAGCAAACTATTTTGTCGTATTCTTAGTTTGTTCCTTTGGATATTGATTAGGTAAGCAAACAGCCTTTGCCAACACAGCAAGCTTGAAATTTGCCTCAGCTGCAGTAGGTGACTCTGCTGGGAGTGTTAGTTGTACCTCAGACCTTTTGCCTTTTAGCCCAGATCTTTCTTGTGTAGCATCTACTGCCACTATGGACCAGGGGTTAGCCATGTCCTCTGTGGCTGGTGGGGTGTCCTCAG
Organism: Protopterus annectens; assembly: GCF_019279795.1. Lineage (NCBI taxonomy): Eukaryota > Metazoa > Chordata > Ceratodontiformes > Protopteridae > Protopterus > Protopterus annectens. The sequence goes on from NC_056731.1 coordinate 1,971,360,501, forward strand.
TGGGCAAGGGAGAGCCACACATGTCACTCATGGGAGGGTGAACAGGAAGGGTCTCCCTGTTTTATCAGAAAGTTGTGCCCATCCCTGGGCAAGCTGCTGCCATTAATAACACTGCTAGCCCCATTATTTTCTGTCAAAAATAAACAGAAAACTAAACATGTATATCCTCCTCCTCCTTAAATTTCCTTGTGCAGGAATAGTTTACTGGGTATGGCTCAACGGTTAATTCAGGCTATTGATCCTTATTATAAAGTAATTAATCTTAAAAGAAAGTGGGACACCTCTTTTCCTGAGGAGTTTCAAGATTCAAATACAGACAGGAAGATGAAGGAACAGATAAGAAGTTTTCTCCTCATATTTCTGATTCAGACTCGGAGAAGGGCTTAGCTTCTGATTCTCCCAGTCGGGGTTCTCTTTTTCTGAGATTATTTTCAGAACATGCCAGGATTTTCAGTGGGTGAACACTGAGGTCATCCAGTCCCTCAAAAAATACTGTGAGTTGTTACAGAAGGAATTTCCAGAACCTTCACACATTCCTTCACTTCTGACAGCTTTGGAGGATGGGTGTGACTGCCCTGCATTTTTCTTGATAGCCAGCTGCCCCAAAAATGTAGATAGGATTTAGAAATTCCTCATTCTTTTAAGTTTTTATACCCTCTTATCAAACATGGCCCAACAGCTGTCGCGTTTGTTAATCCTACAGCTGCTAAACCTTTAGTTAATATCAATCCTACTCCTTCTGATAAGAATGAGAAGATTATAAGTATGGGGAAATGTGTATGCTACTGCAACTTTGATTTTCAGAAATTTGAATTATCAGGTTCATACGTTAAAGTTTGTTCTAATTGTGAAAGTTTAAGGAATGTTTTTTTCTACAGTTTTTTCTTGTGAGGAAAAAGCTGCTTTGAATAGTTGTCTCTAGTCATTGTTTACAGAGTTTGTATGACTCTGTTGATTCCTCTCCCATGGCTATGGCACTTGTACTGTTTTGAGTAGGTTTGCCTGGCTGCTTTCTCAGAACCTCCCAGGTAATAAGTACGGGATTTTAAATTCTTTGGATGGAGTTTCCGTTCTTGGTCCTAAAGCTGCAGAGGCGATCAAAAAGTGTAATGAAAGAGGTAAGTTGACTCAGGGAATCTCTAAGATTTTTTCATCCTCCTTTTCCAAATTGTCTAAAGGATTCTCGAATCCCACATTCAGTTTTGTCAAATAAATAAACAGTCTCTACAAAATGCAGATAAACAGATGTTTACGAAGAAATTGCAAAGCAATTCCAGAGAAAACTCTGGGACCTCCCATAACCAAGTACAACCAAATATATCAGAATAATTTTTTAAAGGATGTTGTACCCCCACCCCCACCCTGGCAGGCCCATTCCCCCTCTATAAAGACTGAGTCTCCACTATTTTCTTTGGCAATTGATAATTTCTGACAAATGGGTTCTGAAGATCATTTGTTAAGGTTACAGTTGACAGAGGGAGGAGATTTCTCCTTTCTAGGGGCTAATCCCTCATCTACCAGAACAAACTCTTTTATTTCCACATATCCTTCATCATACACAGTCCCAAGGAGTAATAGAATCAGTTCCTCCTTCCCAGGTGTGAAAGGTTTTTATTCAAATATAAAAACTGAAACAAGGGCAAAACAGTTGGAACCCACGGCAAAGATGGACCATTTATTAACCACAAGGACTCATTGTACAAACTCACAGTGAATACATAAATGCATAAACTGCACACTGCCTTTTCATCACCAAGGACTTCCTCAGCTGTTGAGATCAATGTCATATTATATTTCCAGATTAGAATTTCAAAGACAGGAAAAGTTATTTGAGAAACTTAAGAAAAAAATATAATCCTGAGTTTCTGTGCATTACAATATCTTGCAGTATTGAGAAAAGACAGTGAATGCACTGCTTTTTGTCACTGTAATGCAAACATATTCCTTGATAGCATGGGTGCTTGTACATTTTAATAACATTGACCTTTCACAGGATATTTACATTTATTTAGCTTATGCTTTTTACCTACTTTTCAGAAAATGCTATGCAATGTTAAGGATGTGAGTAGGCTGCTGGAAATGTGATATTCCATAGCTCATGAGTGTTGACGAGTTCAAAGCATTGAAGATTCACAGTCTCATATAAGATGCTGTGCTTTAATCAACTAATATATTTTTTTGCGGACACAGATGTTATACTGCACTTTCTGATTCTTAGAATAATTTAAAATGTTCTCAGTAAACAATTTAAAAATCCTACTTGCAAGATAAAGAATGATGTACACTCTCACTTCCTGAAACCAAAGTCATCAACAACTCCAGTAAAAACTCACATTATTACTGGTCATTATTTAAAAAAGTAATTGGCTAATTATAATTACGGGAATCGCAGTCTTAATACATATACTAATGTTTAAATTGACCCTATGGGATTGCTGCCCACCCCTTACTGCCAACTTTTAAAGGTCAGTCATCCAGTAGGTATAGGCTGACCTTCAGTTGTAAGCTTGGGGAAAAGGATTTCACTAAGACAGTGTCTGTCACAAGGAGCAGATTACTTTGGGACATTAGAAATGGCAAAGAATATCCCAATTTTAGGAAAAGAGTCTCTGTGCACCTAAAAGAATGGGGTCTGTATTATATACTCGGAAGTTTCAAAACTTCGAACCTCATATGATTAACACCATATGAGCAAAGTTTGAAACATCGAACATATAATAAAAAATAAAAAAAAAGAAAAACTTACCTAAAATCTCTGAGCAGGGGTGCAAGCCCCCCTGCAGCCCCCGACACCCCCGCTACTTAAATATACTAACTCCGAGATCGCACTTCAGTGCAGTAAAGGGAACTCTTCCCATACTATGCTGTACTGAGACATTCATTTTAACCTTCGAACTTGTAAAAGTTTGATCATATGGTGTTGTGACCATGTGACATTCGACCTTTTACAAGTTCGAGGTTATAATAGGAACCCAAAGAATGTGCATTTGTATCTTGCTAATGCTGTGATATGCAGATATTATGCAACTGTGTGATAGTGTAAATAGACTGTGTATGCCTTTACCAACTGGAATTCATCCGCTGAAGTGGCTGTAATACACTTTATTAAAGTTACTGTAGTAGAGGTCTTCAAACAACATATATTGCCATGAATCTCATTGTAAATTAGTTTGTCTTACTGTATTGTATTTATTACAGCTAAGACTATGCCTCTGTGAAAAGTAAATAAATAAATATATATATATTAAAAATAACTTATTTAAATGTACTACATGTATGCATTTTGATAACTGCATCTATGTTCTCCATTTCCAATACAAATCCAGACTGCTTTGCAAATGCAAGGGAAGAACATTTTCGGAAATATGTATGTGTATATATATATATATATATATATATATATATATATATATATATATATATACACACGAGTTCATTTATATATACATTTTTATTTTACTTTAACTGGATTTGTGAGCTGCACCAACACACCCTTTTCAGCCATGACTTGATTCATATAGGTGGTGGCAACAATAATAAACAATTAGTAGTAGTATCAGTGCAAGACTTGATAATGCATAAAAACAGAAATAAATACAGTAAAGTATACGTCATAATATATAGCTATATAGAAATATACATTCAAGTTTTGTTTTGACTGACATTGCATAAATGTATGGAAGGACAGAGTGCAAAAAATGAAATATTATTAATATAAGGTAGAAAATGAAATAATTGTATAAATTGCAGTAATGTGATGTATTAGCCATTGTCTGTAATATACAGTCTGTACATACAGTTATGTACAGTATTTGTAGTCAAATGGAGAGAGAGAGAGAAGTTCAGTGCAAACTTCAACCACCATCCCCCCAAAGGCCCAAACAACATCCCCAATACTTGTCCTACACCTCACATCTCTGCAGATCAGGTGTTAAAGGCCCTATCTAAGGCGGAAAACACAGCTTCCATGGGACCTGATAGTATCTCAGGCTGTATTCTGCACCATCTCCAGCAAGAACTAGCTTCACCATTGAGCACCCTATCCTGCCACAGCCTAAGTACAGGCAACATTGCAGCACAGTGGAAATCTGCCATTGTCATCCCCTTGCACAAAGGTGGTGCCATTACTGACCTAGGAAACTATCACCCCATTAGCTTGAAAAGTCTGATCTGAAAAATGTATTATTATGGATCTCATAAACAAGAACATAGGCAATCTCCAAGCAACTGACTGTACCCAATTTGCATTTGTCAGGGGCAGATTTTGCCTATTGAACCTGGTTGACTTTTTTGAAACTGTCACCAAGGCCCTGGGTGAGGGAAAGTCAGTATATACAGCTTACCTTGACTTGGCCAAGGCCTTTGACACAATCCCCTACTCGGGCATCATCAAAAAGCTAACACATCTTGGTGTAAATCCCTATCTCATCAGGTGGGTGACCAACTGGCTCACCAGTAGGACCCACAAGATCAAAATAGTGCCACCGCCTCTGACAGCAGACCTGTCACCCAGGTATCTCCCTGGGACCCCTACTGTTTGGCATCTACTTCTCAGAGGTTCAGGCAAAGACAAAGGGCCTGTGGCTGACCAAGTTTGCAGAGTACTGCAAGTTGGGTTCTGTCATTGACTCCCCAAATGATGTTAACATACTGCAAGAGGGTCTCACAGCAACTACTGACTGGTGCCAAAGTCATGGCCTCAAGCTAATGCAAAAAAAATGTATCATCATACCATTTGGCAACAACAAATCCCCTACTGATTAGCAGTTCAACAGCAACCCCCTAAGCACGCAACCTGGGGTGGGAGACTTGGGTACTCAGGTTGACAACAGTCTCACATTCGATCATCATGTGATGGCAGTGGTCAGAAAAGCCTTTTACTTTGTTCATCTCATAAGTAATGGGATTGCATCCAGAATAAAAGGAGGTTATTACCTCTCTGTACTCCTCCCCATCAGGCCTATAATCGAGTATAATGCTCCATTTGGTATGTACCTCTCCAAATACCTGTACCACCTGGAAAAGGCCACAGAAATACCTCACAAAGAGATTCTATCACCAGACAGACAACTGACTGTGACCACCTTCTTGTTGAGTTTGTTGAGGGGGACATCAGTGTGTCTCACAATTGAGTTGCCAGTGTCTAATATTTTTGGTTTATTGCTATGGCTTGTGGGCAGTGATGGTTTATTGTTTTGCCTTATGGGCTATGTTTGTGAGACACTGGTATGTTGTCTGCTGTGTGTGATGTGATTGGTGTTGTGTGCGGAATGTTTGTGAGTGCGTTTTGGAGGTCGCTGCTGTTTAGGTAAGTTTTTATTGAGGATCTCTGCATAAGTGAGTGTGTGTTGTGCTTGAGCTTGACTATGTGATATGAGTGGTGTGAAACTAATAACTTTATGAATTTCCCCTGCATATTGCATGTTTTTGTTGTACTCTGTAATTAGGGGCCCAAAGACACACTGTGTACGTATATGATTATTGGTTATTAATTCCTGTAAGGTAAGCTCTGAGAATAAAAGGCTGTAGCTTCTGAGGATTATAGTCTGCATTACTGAAACTCAGATGTGCAAATTATAGTTGACTGAAGACATAATTCCTGAGGTAAAGAAAGAGTGAAACATCTATCATTGAATTATATATTGTTAAATTTGATTTATAATGAAAACCTTGAACCTACATCGGTCGACTGGCATGTAGTCGAATGTCAGTTTTCAAGTCAGCAGAATGTTGAACCAAAATATATCGACTACACTACAGCAAACGGGTAGCGTAGTTTGAGTATTTGGGTACAACATTGTGCAGGGAGATCTCAGTTCAGTGAGGAAGAAGGAATTAGCCCATTTCCTCACTGTAATGCGATCTCGGAGTTGGTATATTTAATGTGCAGGGGGTGTGGGGGTGCAGGGGGCATAGCCCCCCTTCAAAATAGTACAACTAATGTATCATTGACTGTAGAGTTAATGTGCATACCAGGAGGTGAGTGACGTCACCTCCTGCCATGCCAAATACATCTCACTACGGATGTCAATTTATTAATTTTCACCTTGGTTGCTTTTTTGAAATTAAAAATTCAGCATTTCTGGTTGACATTCTGAATGGTCGACCAAAGTGAATTTGGAATTTCAGTAGTAAACCATTAAATTCACATGTATACATTATTTAAAGTTGAAACTCAGTGACAGCATATGATAAATGCCTCAGTTCTGTGTGTAGTAGGACATGGGGGATGGTTTTTGCACAGACATTACTGCACACCCATGAGTGTTGTGAGGCAGAAAAACATTAATTTAATATCCGTTTTCCCATACTACTGTTGTGAAGTCCAGAGAATTTTAAATAATTGTCAGTTTTCTTACTCTCTGCTATTTGGTTGGGAAGATTAAAAATCCTGAAAGCATTAATGCTGCATATTTCATTTTCTAAACATTCTTTATGTTTATGATCCAAATAACATTAATTAAACCTGCAGAACCATTCTGCTTTTGTTTAGTAGGAGTTTCTAAAGTCTGATCTCCTGATGATTCAGTAACATGAGTATCACAAAGATGAAATTGAATGCTTCACAGTTCATGGGGGTTATGGGTGCCTATCGCTAGGAGCATGATCTATTGAAAAGAAGAATGTTTATTCTACTATTTCACAAGTAAGAATTACAGATGTTTCAGAATGGTGCAAAAACATTGGGAATACCGATGTTTCAGTATTCTGTGGGTGTGGGTGCAGTTATACCAGGGTTAGGATTTGAGTCAGTGGTAGGGTTCAGGTTAGGATTAGTATGTGCGTGTGTGTGTGTGTGTGCATGTGCATGTGCATGTGTGTGTGTGTGTGTGTGTGTCCTGTTTAGTATAAGGGGTTAGGGCTAGGCTTATGGTTAGGATTATGGTTATTGAGTGGAGTTAGGGTTAGGACAAGAGTTAGGATTAACATACGAGTATTTTGTTAAATGCTAAGCCAGAATTTTTCAGAAACACAGTCCCAAATGATTATATTCTGACATAATTGGGAATGACGGCAACTAAGGAATTAACATAATTAACCTTAAGAATTAATTGCCACTTTTTTAAATTTTTCAAAAAAAATAAAGGACTCTCTTATGTAGGATCTACCAGTTCTGACAGTTCTGTATGTGAACAACAACTTTTAGAGTCAGCTGATCTAAGAGTAGGATACAAAGGGAGATGGGGGGGGGGGGTCATTTCATGGAATGCATACCTTAGGAACTCCAAAATTAATTCTTGTCCTTCGATGTAATACCATCAGGTACTCACCACAAATCATATTAGTCAGCTAGTACCCACAGATATTCACTATGAGCCATGTCAGTCATCTATAAGTCATGATACTTATTAGCCTTGTCTGCTATTTACTTACCATTTTATAACAATTAATATCCAGAAGGACACACTTTATCTCATTATCATAGTCAGTATTGTCCGTGATCAATAATGACGCCCCCCATTGTTCACAGTTCTTCTATTTCCAGTTACAGTTATAACCGATACTTAGCTGTTATGATGCTGTCACCCTTCCTGATGTAAGCACCTTTTAAGGACTTCAGTAGTGGTAACTTAAACTTGTATTACTTTTAAAAACACTGCTAGCAATTATGCAGTACTTTATTCCATTATGCATCCAGCATATATGAAAAGGAACATCATTAAAGGGCAGCACTTTAGGCTTACCAATTTAAGACCCGATGAACAGATGAAAAGGGGAAAAAGTTAAGTTGTTTAACAAAAAGTTTGGATACCAGGCTTACCCTACACAACAAATAATATATCAAAGGTTGGTGAAGCAGATCCATGAAGCAGGGGGATAGTGACTCCCCACAGGCTAGTGCCCAAGAAATCCAAAAGAGATCTTAGCTGTAGGTGGCAATGCCATTGGCAACACACTTGAAAAATGCCCTTTAAAAAAAATGGTACTTGCGTATTATTGCAACCAGATTTTCGTGGTTGCGAATTTAGCATACTTCTGTACAAACGAGGCCATGAACCACTGTAAGTTGGTATTCAGAGTCTGTTTTGTTGTGGACTAACTTTGAAATACAGGGTCTATGAAGGGGAAGACAGACATTTGAGGAAACCTACTTCCTGTTTTCAGTGTGCATTACACACGCACGCTTGAATTATAATGCCTGCTCTTGTTCTGATGAAAGGATTCTTTTGACTATGTGGAAGGAAGCCTTCAGAGAAGGCAAAGACAGACCCTGTAATGATGGTTTTGGTCACTTTTTTTTTTTTTTTGGGGGCAATTTGTAAAGAAATCTTCAAGTCAAAATTCAAAAAAGCTGCTAACAGCCACAAAGTACAGGAAGAAGCATATTGTCTGGCAATAAGATGTTTTGGGAATTGTTCTTACTATGTGTAATCATGAAGTGATTTTGAGTTTATCTGTCTTTATTTGTAAAGTATGGCCATAGGGACAGTTTGTTAGCAACCTAACTGAAATTATTGATTGCAGTTTGTGTAAATCAGCACTTTACCTAACCTAAGAAAGGCAGCAATCCTTGCCCTTGACAGATTTACAATCTCCTAATGTCGCAGGGTGTATTTGGTGACTTGCTTTTCCAGTAACTGACATGGTCTTGAAAAATGCAAGCACTGCAAAGCGGAGCACCACTGTGTAGTTTCAGCAGAAAGAGGTACAAATTTGTGGCCTTTCTCCTCTTTGTGGCTCATACCCACATTGACAGAGTAATGTTTTCTTCTTCACAGACCTCTATATAGATTAAGCAACCTGTTTCTGCACACACATATCAAATTATGGTAGTGCGGAAATCTGATTGCGATAATACTCAAGTACCAAAAAAACTTTTCATTAATAAAACAGCTGGCTATACAAAGGCACTTATAGACACATACATATTCTATTTTATATATATATATATATATATATATATATATATATATATATATATATATATACACACACACACACACACACACACACACACACACACACACACACACACACACACACACCCATAAATAGGTAGGGCATTTTACGTGTGAAAATTGTAGTTTGTTTCAATGGCCTGGTAACTAAGTGGACTTATGCTCCCCCCACCTCAGAATGTTCAACTGTACAGCAGACTATGTAATATATGTGACAATTTGCTTGGAGTGCAAATCCTTCTATGTTGGAATGACCACTACAAGGCTTCACACCAGAATTTAAAAGCATTCACATGCCATCTGTGTTAATAATGTATTTGTCAGTCTGTGTAAAAGTTATAAAAGATTTCATTTTTTAGTAGTGGTCCACCAGATAAATCGAGTCAGGAGAGGAGACAGAGATGACAAATTTTGATTGATGCCTTTAGTATCCCCAGGTATCAATGATTATATCAACTTGTGTGCAGTTTAAAGAATAATATACTTTCCACTGACTTTGTCTGGTCAATTTTAAATGTTGCAAATGTTATATAATATATATCTATATATATTTATATAACATATACATTATTTTTTACATTATCTTGTTTACTATTTATAATCCTTTTAAGAAATCATTCTAATGTAGATATTGATTATGTGATTGTTTCATGGGACCGTTCATGTGACATGGTAACTTTAAAACACCAAAAAGCAACACTGCCTCATTCCATTGGTTTATTTTTGTCTTTATTACCAAGACTTCATCAGAATAATTACTAATACCAGACAAGTAGAATATCTGCATACATAAAAATGTCACATGATTCCATTTTCCAGTCATATACTGTGACATGCATTCTTTAAACTTTATTCTCTATGTATTTATTTATTTAAAAAACATTTACTATTAATCCTACTGTTAAGTGGGGGGGGGGGGCAACTTGTAATTCAGTCTGCCATTGTATTTATTTGCATTCTAAAATGTTATAAATATCACCTCCATAGACATCTTTTACCCCATTGTCAATTACACAAAACACAAACATTTTAAAAGAAATATACTTCACACTGTGCTTAGCTAGAGTGTTCTACGTATGTCTGTTTTATCGGCATAAATGTGCTCACACCCCTGTTAAAATGTCAGGTTTTTGTGATATAAAAAATGAGACCACAATAAATAATTTCAAAACTTATCCCACCTTTAATGTGACCTATAACCTGTAAAATTCAATTGAAAAACAAACAAATCTGTTAGGGGAAAAAAAATAAAAAATAACTTACAATAAGCTGGTTGCATAAGTCTGCACACCCTTAAACTAATACTCTGGGGTCCTACTGCTTATCATGATATAGCAAGGAGTATTTACTGCAGTCAGAGTTTTCACACTTCAGCATGAGAGTCTCAGGGAAGGTCTGTCAATTCTTTTAGAACTACAAAAAAATCCTTTGCAAAAGCCTGCTATTTACATACTTTCTATGGCTGAAAGTAACAGCTATTTATAGCATAGAACAAGCTCTGACAGACACATGAATGAGGCTCAGTCAGGAAACTTAGAAGTAGCTCTGTTACAGAAGGTGTGTTTAGATGACAGTACTTCACAGTCCTGCCATTCTATCTAAATGGCATGAGAAAACACCACTTCTTTATGTCTAGCATGACTCATATAAAGAGGACTTGAAAAGGATTCTGGAAAGAAGGAAGGAAGGTGAGAAAACAAGATCATGTTACTAAGGCAGGCCCCATTATTCACCATTTTGAGGGAAATGCATTAAAATTGTAATTGAAGCACTTGGAGTGATTTTGAGGAATTAAAATAGCTCCAAAAACAAATATACAAAGACAAAAAAAATGTTGTTTGATTTCCAAGGTGGAGTTTTCCTTTAATGTCCAACTTCAGAATAGGCTTAAATGTATCAAGACCCAACTGTCCAGATTTTCACAGAATGTCCACATTTTTGCCTCAATTTTTTAGTCTGTTTTCAGATAAAATTGTGGTTTTCTGGCAAATCACTGGCAAGATTGAAGTCAGAAAATAATGACAGACTTTTGACTTTCAGACATCATACCCTTTGGAAAATGCATGATAATGCAAAATTTGTTATTCTATCAACTTGCTAAGTTTGTAAGAGGAATATTTAAAAATTCTCCATATTTTTGTGGCCTTTGTCCCTCCCCCCATTATGTATGGCTTTGTTTAGGTGTCTTGTTCTAAGATGTTAATAAGTATGCCCACTGTTATTTCTTCAAAGTTATTGTCAAATAAATGTATGGGTTGACATCATTGCTCAAGCCCGTTTCCTGGATGAACAAAATGTTCTCAGAAACTAATCTAAAGATTCTAATGAGTTTACCATTAATAACACTTACATGAGTATTAGTGACAACTTGAAAATACCAAACATGCATTAGTAAAATTTTCTTTCTGAAAAATCCTGAAGTAAACCTATTCATATTATAGTCCCACTTTAATTTTATATGTAAATACTTAATGCATTCCTTCTTCTTGGTTTCTCCAAACTTTAAAAAATCAATAGCCTTACTCAAAAATGTATCTGTAAAACTCATAAAATTCCCTTTAGTTCCTGATCAAATGATTTTTGGTGTCTTATGGTTTTCTTTTATCACAAGCTCACTCTGGAAGTTTTGTTTACACGGTAATTTTATTTAAAAATGTATGTACGGTACTTGTAAAACACTGTCTGAAGTCTTATTTGATTTATATGTGAGACTAAAGTGGTTATTATAGTAATAAAGTGAATTTGTTCATGCATGATGTCTAACTTTGGGTCCACATTAGTTATGCATCATATTGTTGTTTCATTTGGTTGTTTATAAAGATCTGGTCAATATTGCCCTGGATAGCGTACGCAGAAGGTAGGCACTGGCCAGTGGTGCCCTGGATAGTCTATGCAGAAGTTAGACACTGGCCAGTGTTGCCATTGATAGCATATACAGAAGGCAGGCACTAGCCAGTGTTGCCCTGGATAGTGTATACAGAAGGTAGGCACTGCTCCAAATGCAACCACAAAAGAACACAGACCTTTAAAATACAAGCCCGATATTATTTATTTATTTATTTAAGTATGTATTTATTCAATTCTCACTTGTTAACCAGGTTAGTCCAACTGAGTTTGCAAACAAACCCATTTTCAGTGGGGACCCGAGGGGAAAAGCCCCATCAAACATAAGTAAAGATAACGTAATAATATACAAATATTAAATGTATTTTTTATTTTATTTTAAATATTAAATAACAATCACAATACAAAATAATTGTAAAAAAGAAAAGATTATTAACTATTTCCAATGCATTGATAGTAAGCAACTCGTTTTCAGTGGAGACCCAAAGGGAAAGAGCCCCAGCAAGCATGAGCAAAGTTAAACATACAGGACAAAAACTGTTAAAGAACAGTGCAAATATGAAATTAATTTATAAAGAGAAAAACAAAAAAAAATTATGAACATTAAGGGTTGCACAGATAGTAGTAGTCTAAATTTACTACATATATTAAATAAAAACAAAAGGATAATCATTGTTCAAAAGAAGGAAAATGTACAGACTTTGATAGGAAGTGGGGGAAAAGATAAATACTGTAGAGAATGGGAGGGGGGAGACAAAGGAGGGGGCTATAGTAGGTCTATAGTAGTAGAGCTGAGGGTTTGAGAGGTTAGTTTAAGCAGAAGTTACAACAGAGAAAGAAAGTTAGGAGATGCAACAGGTTATACAGTAGGACAGACTAAGACTACGTGTGGTCAAGGCAACGGCATAATTTCAAGTTTAGTACGTGGGACTTAAGCTCCTTTTTAAAACAGGGAAAGGAAAGGTTGGATCTAATATGGAGAAGGGAGTTTGTTCCAATTGAATGAGGCAGAGTGTTTGTAAAGTAGTTTGCCAATATTCCTTTTGGGTTTATAAACTGAGAGAAGATGCTTTGTTTGAGACCACCTAGGATAAACATTAGGTTGGAGAACTACACAGGTGGTTTGGCAATGCCAGATAGGAAAGTTCAGCAAATCTGTAGATATATAACATGTTCCTGAATTTCAAGATTTCAGTTAAATCCTGGAAACTTTGGATAAAAACTGATACGTTTCCAGGCTTGGACATTGCTTGTTACATATGACCAAGTCAAATACAAGTGTTTGTTCATTCTTGCTAAAGTTATTTCACCATCCATGCCACATTGAAAAAACAAGAATAGAAAACAATGCACCTAAACATGAGTAGAAAATGCTCATAACATTCTATGATAAAAAGTAATTGTCATAATATACATGTCCCAACTTGCCTCGCTGCCTTAGCTGTCACTGCTTCTAGCAGGTTTTTTTATCTTGCTAGTACGTGCATCTAAAGCTATGAAATAATCCACTGTCTGCCTAGTCAACATCTATATACTTTTATTATATGAGCAGTAAAACTTAAATATGCATCCTTATTGTTTGTACAGTCCTTAGTTGCCTGAAGAAGCACATATCCACCAAGTTAGCTTAAGATAGTGCTAGCTGGGTCTTACACACTGGTGTACATAAGAACATTTTTGTAGATTCAGTCAAACACCCAAACTGCACTTTAATACACTCAAGGACCACAGAAGGTATCAATATCTTATCAATTATCTCAAAAGAATTGTCACAACATAAATAAATAAATAAAAGACAGAAAATTTTGAGAGCAAAAGTTGTACCCACCTATCCAGTTTGAGGTATGACTTCAGTTTGTTGGATGCAGAAATTTGTGAAATATCTCCATATATCTTCTGTTCTACCAAATGTAATCTCTAGAAAGTATAAATAGCAGTAAAAAATGTATGTGTATGTTATGGGGTAGACATAGGCATATGCAGGCAAAATGCACACAGCAAAGTCTGCTGTATAGAAGCTTATACTATAGGGAAATAGGAGAAACCTGAAAATGCCAAAACAAACATGGTTATGTAAATATTGTTTATATGGCATTATGTTTATGTTGTATTCTAATTACAGTAATATCAAACAGTGCATGTTTAAATGTTGCTATTTCATGTGTAACTACCTGATCTGTAGTACAACCTAAGTATAAGCGAATACAAAAGAGCACATGTTCACTTGCTAATGTGAGAATACATGGTCATTCAATCAAGCATTATTTATTACTGGAATTGTGTCGGAAAGTACATATGATCTAGCCTATGGTCCATACAGAAAAAAGTGCAGCAGTTTATTGCAGTGTGGCCCATCTGAAGTAGTTTATTAGTTGATACACAATGTTCTTCTGCTGAGTGATTGCGTTAAATAGGATTCATTCCATATAGCATTTTGTATAAAAGATTGGCTATACTTACAAGTTAGTTGTTTGTGCGTATTGTGTCTGTGTTTGTGTGTGTGGGTCTGTGTGGGTATATATGTGTTTGTGAGTGCATGCATGTGTGGGTATGTAGACTTAATAAATAAGGAGAGTTGCAGACATCTAAGGTACTTCATACAAATGTGCACCGGTCCTGTGAAGAGTATTCAAACAACAGGAGGTTAAGTTAGTATCAGCTACAGCCAGCCAGCCCTTCCTATTTAGAAATGCAGTCGTCAATGATTTATCCAAATGTTCAATGCATATTTCTACTACATTGTACATTTTTATATCAATACATTCTACTTCTCAACTATTTCTAATGGCAGCTTTGACAGGAGAATGTGAGAAGTAGTTCCTGTCCTTTGTTTACTGAGACATTAGTTTGTACTAGCTATTTGGGCCTCAACACTTTCGTGTCTACTGAAGTATTTGCAACTAAATTGTTAAACTGTCATCTGACTGTATGCAGTAACTTTGTATCCCTTGAATATTTTAACAGTTTACTTCTGTGTAGTTTTTTTGCTACCCTTTCTGCTGTAATTCTGATGGATTTAATGTATTCATAGGTTCATAGGTTCATAGGTTCATACTAGGCTATCTGCCCGAGGGCATTTATAAGCCTAGCCCATAGTTTTGTGGCTTACGCCACCCCTTTAGTTTGGAGAAACTATGCCCATTATTTTGCTGTGCCTCTGTCGAGCAGTGACACTGAGGTAACCCCTGGGGTGTATCTGCGATCTCCCATCCATTGGTCAAGATTCCTCTTGAACAAGGCCAGCGAGGTGCTCTGCCTCACATAAACCGGGATTTTGTTCCACAGCATAGGGAGTCTTTGGGTGATGAATCTATCCCTCCAGCACGTCCTATTAATAACTGTGTCGAGGTTTAAGTCTCCCGCCCTTGTGGCTCTGAGGGATCTAGATTTTTTGAGATGAAGCATGTTCATCAAATCTGGGTTTGACATGGCCTTGTATGTCAGGCATAGGTCACCTCTGAGCAAGCGGTAAGCAACTGAATATAACTGGAGTTCTTTCAGTCGGGCAGCATAAGACAGATTTTTGAGACCCTTTATCCTTTTGGTGAGGAACTTTTGTGACTTCTCCAGCTGCTGCAAGTGTCGGGTCAGATACATTCCGAATGGGGCATTGTACTCGATCATTGGTCTGATGAGTGATGAGTATAGGGAGACTATGACTTCCCTTGATCTAGATGTGAATCCCTTCATGATAAGGTGGGCAATGTAGAAGGTCTTCCTAACTACTTTAGCAATATGAGTGTCGAATGAAAGGCTACTGTCAACCTGGGTTCCCAGGTCCCTAATAACTTCTTCTGTGTTCAGGGGATTGCCACCTATATGGTAGCTAGGGGTAACCTTATTTTTCCCGAAGGGTATGACTATGCATTTCTTGGCATTTAACTTTAGGCCACGGCTCTGGCACCAGTTATCCATTTCTGTGAAACCCTTCTGAAGGATATTTGTGTTGGATGTGTTTTCAACTACGGCGCCCAGTTTGCAGTCATCTGCAAACTTTGTCAGCCATAACCCTCCTGTGTTTGCTTGTACTTCAGAAAAGTAGATGCCAAACAAGAGTGGGCCCAGGACTGAGCCCTGTGGGACAACACTTGTGACAGGTTTTGAGTCTGACATGGCGCCAGCAACTCTGACCCTGTGGGTTCTGTCACTCAGCCAGTTTGCAGCCCATCTTGTAATGTATGGGTTTACATTTAAGTTGATGAGTTTTTCAATGATACCCGAGTGAGGTATTGTATCAAAAGCCTTCGCCAGGTCTAGGTAGGCTGTATGGACTGCCTTTCCCTCGTCAATGGCCTTGGTGACTGTTTCGAAAAAGTCAACCAAGTTTAAAAGGCATGATCTGCCTTTGACAAAGCCAAACTGGGTTGGATCCAAAGTCTGCAAGTTCCCTATGTCTTTATTTATGCGATCCATTATGATCCTCTCCATGGCTTTGCAGATAAGGCTTGTCAAGCTAATGGGACGGTAATTTCCAGGGTCGGTGGAGGCACCGCCTTTGTGGAGTGGGACCACAGTCGCTGTGCGCCACTCCCTGGGTACGTATCCGGAGGTGAGACTAAGATTAAACAGCTGTCCTAACTGCGGGTTTAATTCCTCGTTGAGTTCATGGAGCACAGCCGGGGACACCATCAGGTCCCATGGATGCTGTGTTCTTTGCCTTGGAGAGAGCAGTTCTCACCTGGGCGTTAGAGATGTTTGGGGGGCTACAATCATTTGGTATAGATATCTCTCCTTTAGGGGAAGAGAGGGGGGAGAAGTTTGCACTGAACCTGTCAGCCAGTATGTTGGCAATGTCTGTAGGATCAGTAATCTTCACATCATTTTGAACTAATTCTGAGCATATCTGGGAGTTTCCTCCTAGGTTTCTGACATAGCTAAAGAATGCCTTATGGTTGTCTTTAGAGTCCTTAGCTATTTTTTTCTCAAAATTAGCTTTGGATGATTTTATGAGAGCTCTTAGCTTTTTACTTATAGTGATCAGCGGTGTCTTACCTTTTAAGGATTTTGCTCTATCTTGTAGTAATTTTCTCCTTTTGTTGTAGAGTTTGTTTATGGCTGGGGTCCACCAGACTGGACGATTGCCTTTGGTACAAAGAGTCTTTGTTTTGCTTGGGATTGCCTGATCCATGCAGCCCTGCAGGTGCTGGTAGAAGGCATTTGTAAGTGATTCAGTGGTTTGAGTAATGTTAACCGCCGGCTCAGGGGCCTTAAAGGAGACCACACTAGTCTTTAGAAGTGTGAAGTCGGCTTTTGAGAAGTTCTTTACTGTGCTCTTTTTCATTTCGGGTACAACTTCTCTTCTACACAGGTTAGATATCACTATCCATGTTTATAGTACAGCAATGTCACCAACATGACATGTCCTGAAATCATATTGTTAGTCACTACATATGGTGAGTTAGGAAGTCGGTAATCTGCTGATATTTTATTTTTCTCTATTGTCCATGGAAAGAGAAATTAAATAAAGGTACATGTTAAGCAGTCGTATCCTAAATCTGTGACTGTTACTCAACAACAAAATGTCAAAAGTCATCTACTACACATTTAAACATATGAGTATAAAGGTGAACATTTTAATTATTATTATTTTTTTAATTTATTTACTTGATGATATGGTAAGTCCCTCTAGGTATAAGTTCCCCTGTGCAAGCACTTATCTGTCTTAGTAACTCAGAAGGTTGCCCACTTGTTTTTGTGCAGAAGGCAGTGGATTATATTAACACAGCAGGCAGGTTGGATTGATTTTTTAGTAGTGATACTACAGTGCAGCATAAGGGGGTTGATGGATTCCTGAATGTGCCGTCCTTCAGATGAGACATTAAATTGAGGCCCCATCTGAATTGTAGTAGCTCAGGTGGGTAGTAAAGATCCCTTGGTTTGTTGTTTGTCTTTCTGCTTTTACCCAGTAAGGGGTCACCACAGCAGAACTCTTGCCTGCTAATGATCGGCAGTAGATTTTTTACGAAACGCCGAGGTGTCAGCTTGACACCCAACCTTCAACGAAGGCACACCCATTTACGCACGCATGTCTTTTGAACGCTACCCAACCACAGCAAGGACATGCAGACTCCACACAGAAGGCACACCCAAGCCAAGCCGAGAATCGAACGAGAGAACCTCTTGCTGTGAGGTAACAATGCTACTGCCGTACCACAGCGGCACTCAGTAAAGATCCCATGGTACCTATTGAAAAGTGTATGGGTTCTTTATTTAAACAGTATTTACAGTACTGTTTACTTCCTTTCCATTATAGTCATACACTCAAAACTGTCCTACTTTTCATTAGTATGTTAAACTTCTATCTTTATTTGACCCCCCCCCCACACTTCTTTTTCCACAACCTCCAGCTAATTTTTCTTAAAATTACTACTAATTTCCATTTACCATTAACAATGATTTTCATTTATCCTTTCATCCCAAATGGTCCACACAATGTGCATTAGTCTTTTATCTGTTTTACTAACATGTTCCTTATGTTTATGGCTATAATATCCATACATAATTATATCCATATTCATTTTATTTACCTCCTTTTATATTTTCAAAGCACATTTCTTCACATAATTTTTTCCTCAATTTTGCAACTCTTACACATTGTAAGAAAACATCCTCTGTTGTTTTTTTCTTTACCACAATATTTGTAGATTCTTTCACGGATTTATTTTATATGGTATATTTCCTTTTACTGATAATTTATTAATTGCTTATCTCCATAAAAAATCTTAACATTCTACTTGCTTATCACACCATACTTTATGTACTTTTACAGTTTTAACTTTTTCATTTGCTAGCTCAGTCCTAGGAGTAACATAACGATATTGTATCATGATATTTCTAGAACACACTTTTTTTTCATTTTCTATTTCATTCATTTTTATTTTCCAGAAAATATTTTTTTTCTTGGTAACATTTTTTTGACATTTTTTTACTCTTTTTTGAAATTTTTAACATATCCCAATGCCACTTATATTTTTACTTTAGTAAATTTGCTATTAACGTTAAATTTGTATCATTTATCCAAAAAAAACCTTATGCAAATTCAATGATGCAGCATAAATATTCAGGTTCATTAATTCAAAACCTTCATCTTCCTTATCCATATGTGAGACTCCTCTCTTCACTGGATTCAATCTCAAACCCCATATAAAAGAGAAAAATACTTGTAGTATTTATTTTTCATAGATTACTGGCAACATATGGATACAGAACAAATATGCAGTCTTTCCCAATATAAGTGAATTAATCAAATAAAGATTTTTATGAAATGATAGCTTATATATTTTACAAAAACAGCAAAACTTTATTTAATTTATTATCCTTTTTTATTGTTCCTTACTTACACTTTTTCCCCCAAATCATACTCCTAACACAGAGCTTTCTTTCATCGAAAAAGATACTCCTCCTGTCTTTACTAAATCACTCAGTCTGCTACTTTTCTCTTTACTTAAGTCCATGCCTATTGTGTTTAAACTTTTATGTACATAATATATAAGTTCTTTCATTCAGACTTTGTTTCTTTGTAGTCAGTATAATATTGTCATAAGTAAACATGCCTGGAATGTTTATTATTTCATTAGTAATATAACTAGAACCTCTTGTATGCAACTTTACATTTCTAATTAATGCAGTCACAAGTAATGTAAATATTATGCTACTCATAGGACGCCCCTGACACATGCCATTCTTTATATCTCTTTCTTTGATTAACCACCCATTCACTAAAATTCTTACTGTATTTTTATTATATGCAGAACAACATACATTCTTAATTTTCCTCACTAAGTTTATACTCTTCTATAAAAGTCCACAAAAGTTTATATTGTACTATATCAGATGCTTTATTTAAATATCCTATCATAATTTTGGTTTCATCAATCCTGCTTATAATATCATCGACAATTCCCCTTACTATTAATAATAATTCCTGACAACCTTTTCCCCTTTAAAAAAGTTGTATGCTATCTCAGTGGCGGCTCATGATATCAGACTGCAGCCCCCCCCCAGCTGTGAACCACACTGGTACAATCCAGTTATAACTTCTCCCTCACATAGAAAGTGAATCCAGGCTGCTGCCTTACCAGTCCGGATTCAGGAAGAAGGCAGCAGACTGTTGATGCCCCAGAAGTCTATGTGGTGCTAATCACATAGACTGGAAGGGAATCGGACTGCAAGATCAGCAGTCTTGGAACATTCGCAGCCGGTTCTGGGAAACTGGAAGTGTGCATTCCGGCGTGAAATTAGAGATGAGACTGAGGCTGACTCTGAAGCTGTGGATTTTATCATGCAGAGCTGATTCTGAGGATTTTATTACATGCAGAGCTGATTCTGAAGTTGTGGATTTTGCATTCCTCTGATTCTGAGGATTTTATGCAATGCTGACATTCTGGCGCGAATGCAGAGACAAGCTGAAGCTGTGGATTTATTACTTGCAGAGCTTTGGAGTGAACGGCCGTTGAAGGTATGAATGAACCTAGCAAAGTGTGTGTGTGTGTGTGTGTGTGTTTGTGTGTGTAATGCCCCAGGTGATTTATACTGGTGGCTATAGAGAGAACTCAGGTGGTAGTTAGAGAATACCTCAGGCTTTAAACCTGTACCCTGGGTGCAGGTAACAAGAGCCTGAATTCCCTACCCACCACCATTTGTGAAACCTTTACAGATTTTTGCCTCATATTTTGTTCTGTTCTGTTCCTTATAACATTTGTGGTTTCTGAAATTTTAATTCCTTAACTAGTTGATGGTGCTGTGGTAGCATTGTTGCCTCACAGCCAGATGTTCTCTGGTTTGATTCTTGGCTGTGGTGCCTTCTGTGTGGAGTCTGCATGTCCTCCCTGTGTTTGTGTGTGGATTTTCTCTGGTGTCCTCCCATGTCACAAAGACATGTATCTGCAGTATTTCTCCCTGGGCCTCTGCTGAAAATTGGCTTTTGTTCCAAGTCAGACTTTCTTGGTTAAGAAATGTTAAATAAAATTGACAGGCATTTGAATTTCAGACTTCATATTCTTCAGAAAGTACATAGTAACACAAAACCTTTTATTCTAGCAATTTTCTAAGTTTATAAGATGAATATTTGAAATGTGTCCCTATGTTTGGGACTGTATTCCCCCATTATTGGCTTTGTCCAGGTTTTTTGTGCTAAGGTTGAGAGCTATGGTGAGAACTGTATTCAATGAATATGTTTGAGGGCTGTATTCCCCCATTACTGGCTTTGTCCAGGTGCTTTTGTGCTAAGAGGTTGACAGCTATGGTGAGAACTGAATTCACTAAATGGTAGAGATTTAAGTTTCAGTCTTCCTCTCTTTCATAAAACGGCTGATTTGGTATAGTGGTATGTTGCTCTGACTGTTTTGTACAGGGTCCTGGGTTCAAGGCTTGGCAGTGAAATGTCTGGTGGTAACACAGCATTTTATATTAGCAAATTTGCAAGATTATACAAACAGTGTTTAAAATGTGTCCCTGGTTTTTGGGCTTTTGTCCCCCCAATACATTTTGGCTTTTTCCAGATTTTTTTGTGCTGCGAAGTTGAGAGATACAGTTGAGTGTCAAGTAGATTTTACAAGGAGCTGAGAGCTGCAGGGGAAGAGAAGCTTAGTGCTGCTTATGCTAAGTTTGCTTGCATTATTAATAGCACAACAGGTAGTATACTTGCTTTTGATGCAGAAGGCTGTGGGTTCTACTCCCACAGGGGGTGGATGCTGCCATACTGAGAATCATACCTCTCAACTGTACAGATTTTCACAGAATGTCCAGATTTTTGCCTCATATTTTTTGTGTGTTCCTCCTAAAATCTGTATTTTAATAGCAAATAACTGAGGATTGAAGTAATTAAATAACTACAAATATTTAAGTTTAAGACTCCACATCCTTCAGAAAATTCATGCTAATGCAAAACCTATAATTCTATCAACTTTCTAAGCTTGTAAGAACAATATTTAAAATATGTCCCTATTTGTCCCCACCACATCATTTTATGCTTTATCCAGATTTTTTGCTCTAAGAGGTCGAGAGGTATGCTGAGAATGTCCTCTTTGGCGAAGATACAGGCACATTATCTGTAGATGAAACAATAAAATATAAAGTTGTTTGCTAGCAGCAACCTCTTCATTAGTTACGGATCTCTTTAATGTGGAATTATTTAGATGACTTTTACTTCCGCATACCCCAGTTTGGGTTTTTAAAGGCAGATCATGGCTTCTGAACCTGATCAACTTCTTTGAGGAAGTCACCATAGTCGTAGACGAGGGTAAGGTGGTTCACACAGCCTATCTTGACCTCGCCAAGGCTTTCGACACCATCCCCCATTCTGGAATTATAGCTAAACTCACTAAACTAGGTATAAATCCCTATGTCACAAGATGGGTTGCCAACTGGCTCACTGACAGAACCCACACTATAAAAGTTGCAGACTCCAAATCTGACTTCAAACCAGTGACAAGTGGAGTACCACAGGGTTCAGTCCTGGGTCCTCTTCTCTTTGGTATCTATTTTTCTGAAGTACAGTCTAACACAGAAGGCCTCTGGCTAACACAGTTTGCAGATGACTTCAAACAAGGAGCCATAGTCGAGTTCCCAGATGATGTGGACATCCTACAGAAGGGCCTCACTTAGACAGATGCCTGGTGTCAGAGGCATGGCCTCAAGCTCAATGCCAAAAAGTGCATTGTCATCCCCTTTGGTAAAAACTCTGTACCCATTAACTACCACATAAATGGCAGTCTATTTAATGCATTGGGACCCAGGTGGACCGTAGTCTCTTCTTTGATAATCACATCTCCACAGTAGTCTGGAAATCCTTCTATGTGGCACACCTCATTACAAAAGGGTTCTCATCCAGGAAAAAAGAGGTTATTGTCCTCCTCTACTCGGCACTTAGACCCATTATAGAGTACAACGCTCCTTTTAGAATGTACCTCACAAAACATCTGCAGCAGCTGGAAAGGCCACAGAAGTACCTCACAAAGAGGATTACTGGCCTCAAACCGATGCCATACACTGACCATCAAAAAAATCTCCAGCTTTACTCTGTAGCATATCGCCTACTCTGAGGAGATCTCTGCCTAACATATAAAGCTATGTTAAACCCAGAGCTGTTAGACATGCTACACCTAAAGAAATTCCAATCCCTCTAAGCTACATGCTTTAGGGACCTAAACCTTGTCACCACAATAAGCAGGACATCTTGATGAGTGGATGAGAAATAGGAAATACACCCCAGGGATCACTTCTATGACTCTGCTCGACAGGGGTGCAGGAAATTAACTTTTTTTGGGTGGAGTAAGCCAGGGAACCTTGTTGGCTAGGCTTACTTAGGCCCTTGGGCTGATAGCCTAGTACCTACCTATGAACCTATATTTACTGATACTGGTGGATTGTAGAAGGTTGAGAAGACTTTTATTATGGAAATGTTCTCAAATGGGCAATTTTGTCATTATTGGTGTGTGCATTTTGTTTCATTGTTTACTGGAAAAATGTTCAAAACAAATTTAAAACACCCTGTAACAACTGTACTGTGTTATACAAGGAATATAATTTAATACAATCAGGAAGGTGCATCACACAACACATGTATGTCTTGTGTGCAAGGGGCCTATAATTTAAAAACAGCCCAAAGTTAATTTTTTTTCTAGCCAAATGTATTTTCTTTGAATGTGGATTTCAATGTTTCAATGAATGTAAATTTCAAGGGCAGAGAAGTTTTAATGCTAAGTCTATTTTCATTGTGAGACTGCATTGCATTATTTAGCAGATGTCAGTGTTTGTGCTGTAAAATGCAAAATAAAACTTTCAAATGAAATCCAAATCATCATAGAAGTAAAGCAGTATGCACATTACAGTATTTATGGTAAATGGGGCAAAATAGCCAAGTAATGGGACATTGGAATGGCTGCAGGGGGGAGGCTCCATTTGACCATGATTTTGTGAGGGAGGGGGAAGGGTGGCAAACTCAAAGACAGCCCTGGCTGAACTATACCTTTCAACTGTCCAGATTTTCACAGAATGAATAGATTTTTGCTTATTTTTGGTTTGTTCCTCATAAAATTTGTGGTTTTCTGGCAAATCATTTAGGAATTAAGTCACTAAATAATGACAAACATTGGGTTTCAGACTTCAAAACCTTCAGAAAAAATGCATGCTAAAGCAAGACCTGTTAGTCTGTCAACTAAGTTTATACAATAGCAATTTTTAGCACCTTGTCCAGATTTCCTGTGATAACAGGTTGAGAGGTATGTGCAAATAAATTGCTTTATAGAATTAGGAATATCCAAACCTCTCAACTGTCCCCAATTTTGGCTCAAAATGTTGCTCTCCCTCTAATAATTACTCCGCAAAATGACATTTTTGGAAGAAAATGTGGAGGGTTTACAATTAATAAATAACTGTAATAATCAGAGTTACAGATTACTTTTATTTAAGAAATGTATGTAGATTAATTTATTTTGTCAGCTGCTCAAGTTAACAGTACTAATATTAAAAAGTGTCCTTTCTTTGAGAGGTTCCCAACTGTATTGTGTGGCTATTTTATATTTGCATCACATTTTTGGTCCATTTTTCATAAAATTGTGGTTTTATGGCAAATTAGTGGCAAATCATTAAAGATTGAAGTTAGAAAATAATGACAGACATTTGAGTTTCAGATTTCATACCCTTCAGAAAATTAATACTAATGCAAGACCTACTATTCTGTTAGAAAGTTTATAAGAGCAGTATTTAAATATTGTCCTTATTTTTGGGCCTTTGTCCCACTTCTATGTATGGCTTTGTCCAGATGTCTTGCTCTGAGGTTGAAAGGTATGACAAATGTGTCAGGGCCATTACAGTCAACCAGAGACATTTCAAATTGTGACATACCTGTTGCATCCCACTCTGCCATGCATGACTCTGAATGTGTCCAAGCAAGGCAAGGAGCAGCTATGCAGTGTAAGTGTGCAGAGTATCCCCCCATCCAAGGTAGACACAAGTACTACAGTGGCTTTTCATCTGTCCTTGCTTGATTTTGAAGAATGTTCTGGTTCTCTGTCATATTTTTATACTGCTGATTTATGCTTCTTATTATTCAGAAAGTGCCCGTTGCTCTGTGTTTAAGTAGCAATGCGTTCATGACCATCAGGTAAGCTTGTCTGAGATTGTAAGATGCAAGTAAGTTTAAATAAATATACTGTTAAAGAATTACCAACATTGAAAGCCTTTTTGTTGTTGCCATGCAGAGAATGCTCACATAACTAGATAACATATAAGCCTTGGGTATTGAAATGCATATGACAGTATTTGTAATAAAGGAATAAAGGATAGAATTACAGTATTTTAAGAAGCTCATTACCTTTGTTGGAGCCTTGCAGTCATCTTTGCAGGCTTTACCTGTAAACTAAACAGAATGCCAGTCTATCATGCGTGGTCCATAACCTGTGCAGTAATCCTTTAAGCAATTTATCTTGAGCTTGTTTCTTGTTTGCTGTTCATTTTTTACTTTGATCATGTTTTCCCCATGAAACAAGTAGATAGTTGTTGTCAGGCAGCAGGTCTTTTTTGGATAAGAAACATTTTTACAAGTGGGGGTATCACAGAGATTGTTACTTTCAGCATGTTACTTGGTACTTTAATAAAGCTGAATATAAATTATAATTAGAACTGCAGTGCAAGGAGAAGTGGTTTGAGTTGAGTGCTGCTTGTTTTTCTTATATTTGATTTTGACTAGCATTCCAGTAATGTATTTAAAAAGTAATTTATTTGTTCATGCCTCACAACCTTTTTGTTTCCATCTAGATATTAAGTAAGCTGTCATGCAGCCAATGCATTGAAATATTTTTTTTCTACAGTTCATTTTGTCTTGATTGGACTCTCATAATGACGGTTTGGCACCCAGGGCAGTGTATTTAATTAAAGTTCCAGTTTTTGTAGTTTTGACCATAGCTCCTACCGTTTCTAGTTGGCCGCACCTCTTCCCATGTCCCCACCCATTCAGCTGTCTCCTGCAGCCCCCCCCCTTTGATTTGAATTCATCAGCCGCCACTGTACTATCTTCATTGTGTTCCATTTTACTATCCATTCTCTTCTGAATTATTTTCATAAAAATCTTATAATCTACATAGTGCAATCCCATAGGTCTCCAGTTTTTAATTTTGTTATTTTCTTCCTTTTTCCAAACAAAGTAAAGTATACCACTATATAAACCTTTATACATAAAACCTTCATTTAACCACTCATTCTTATCTTGTAAGAAGTGTTTTTTTTTTCTTCAAGTCTGTAAAATTCTCATAAAATTGGTATCCTATTGCATCTAGTCCTAAAACTGACTGTAAATTAACTTGTGCAAGGATCTTATCAAAATTTTTATATACTTGTTCTGTTAATTTTTTTACATGCTATCCTCTTTTCTTGCACTTTATATCTTGAATTTTGTTCACATAAATGATTATGATAGTCATAATTTGTTCCTGTGATGTTACCTTTCCTCTGTCATGTTTCATTCTTTCATTTCTCTGATAATACTATGCTTTGTAACTATGCTACTCAAATAAGCTGATACTCCTTGTGTTTTACCTTGTAAGTAATATCTTTACTGAAATGATAATTCTTTAAGCTTCTCTTGATTATTTTTTTAAATTCTCTGTTCTATCACATCATATCCTCTGTCATTCCTTTCCAGGCCCTTTAAAGCATCTATACACATGGTTTTATAATTTTTTTTCTGCTTTTCTTTCATCTGACCGCTATTATAAAAATATTTTTTATATTTTTCTTTAAAAGTTGGCAACCAGCCACACCAGTTTTTATAACACACTCTAGTGGGAATGTGATCTTTCCATAATTGCATTATTTTCTTTTCATTCCATCCCATAATTTCTCATTTATTCTTTTTCCCAGTCTAATATACTCCTCGTTTTTCTGTATCTCTAACCATATGGCCAAGTGTTTTGAAAAGCCCGTTACAAGTGTCTCTGTCTTAGCTATTTGTAAACCCTAGGATAGAATAAAATAATCTGTTTCAGCCTTATATCCACCTTGATTGTATGTCCACAAGTTATTATTCTAAATCTTTAAACTGCCACATTTTAAAACTTCAAATGTTTTCTGAACATCATTTCCTCTCTTCATTTTTTCCTCTCAAATCACAATTAAACTCTCCAGTTAATATTATAGCCCTATTAATTACTACATAATCCAGAATTTTATGACATCCTTGTTTTCTTTCTTTACTTGTAATGTGGGCATTCAGTTTTGTAATTCTATACACCTTGCACAAAAGTTCCTTGACTTTATTAACTCATGCCCTGGAACAAATTGTTCAAACCCCAACAAGAGAAAAAAGGGTACTAGACCTGCTCCTCACTAACATGACAAACAGATGCACCACTGCAACTGTTAGACCCTCATTAGTTAAATCTGATCACAAATCAGTTGCTTTTGAAGTGACACTAACACCAGAACTCACAAAAGGTGAAGTCAGACTAAAAAAACTTCATCAAGGCAAACTATACCCTCCTAGGGGAAGGTATAAATGCAGTCCAAGCACCAGCTGGAAGCAGTAACTACACCAAAGCTTACACTAAAGGCCTGTACAATCACTTGTATAAGTGTACAGACTCAGCGGTTCCAGAGAGAATCAAACCCAGAGCCCCAAGTAAAAACAAGCCACCCTGGTGGACATTCAGCATCAACAAGCTTTACGACAAACACAAAAAGTTGCTGCCTAAGAAAACTAAGGTGAGGCCCCAACAATGGAGAAGCACCTTTCCTCAGCCTCAATAGGCTAATATGACATGTCAAATCCTCTAAGGGTAACTTTGAAACAACCTAGCAGTCACATCCAAGGATAACCATAAGGCCTTTTACAGCTACATATGTGGCCTAAAAGTAGGACCCAAGCACATGCTAACAGTATCACACACTGATCCTGCAGACATAGAAAACCTGCTAGCAGACAGATTTGGCAAAAATTTCACTCTTCTATCACTTGCAAACTTATCACAAACCTTGCCCTCAACTCCGACCCCCCCCCCCCCAGCCTACATATCCAAAAAGCAGGTCATTAAAGTCTTGACTAAGGCAGAAAACACAGCCTCTATGGGATCAGCACACATCCCAAGCTGTCCTCTAAGCAAACTAAAACATGAACTAGCATCACCATTAACTACCTTATTCAGTCATAGTCTGTTCACAGGCTTTGTTCCTGTGGAATGGAGAGCAGCAACAGTTGTTCTCTCCACAAAGATGGCTTAGCAACAGACCTGGGGAATTATAGACCCATAAGTCTGACTAGCCACATCTGTAAGGCCATGGAACGTATCATCATGGACCTCATAAATAAAAACATAGGCAACCTCTAAACCCTGGATCTGACCTAATTCGGCTTCTAGGGCAGATCCTGCTTGCTAAACGTAATGGATTTCCTTGAAAATGTGACCAGGGCCATTGAGTGGGCATATATGTGTACACAGCATAATTTGACTTGGCAAAGGCCTTTGACACAATCCCACACTCAGGCATTACCAATAAACCTAGCAAATTGAATGTAAACCCCTTTGTTGTAAGATGGGTTGCCAACTGGCTCACATACTGCATTCATACACTATCAAAGTGGGCGACTACACATCAACCAGCAGACATGTCACCTGCGGGGTGCCACAAGGGTCAGTGCTGGGCCCCCTACTGTTTGGTATTTACTTCTCAGATGTTCAGGCAATAAAATATCCATCATTATTTTGAGCATTTGCTTCCAATGAAACAAACAAATTATGCTGAAACAGTTCCCTAGAATCCTGTAAAGTCTCAAACACTGCACTGGCATTCACCTCTGTGCTATCCGCGATCTTGGATCTCCTCAAGTCCTGTTCGCTCAGCTGTGACAGTACCAGGACAAGCACTCTCCTAATGAGTAGGCAAAGTTTTGCGATGCCCTAGCCAAATTTTTGCTAGTCAGTATGAATAGTACCACGGGTCTCTCTTGAAAAGACGCCATTGGCTAAATGAGGCTAACCTAGTCAACAAAGTGTGTAAATTTATAAATAAATTATTCAATGGTGATTCAAAGAAACGCAAAACATTTAAAACGAATGAAAACTTGCTTATGTATGACGCATTCCTACTTGGTGTGAGGTATGAATTTTTCATTTGTCTAAATTTGCAGAAAGATATGAATGCGGTAATAGACTTAGATGTTTTATTAACCATTGGAAAGATGGAGAATAACAAGAAAAGCAGCGCAGAAACTGCAAGGGTGTAATCTGATAGTTTAAAAAAATCAAACAAGGTCTGCAGATCACAGCCTGAATGCTTAGAATGTGTCTCAGTCAAAACTGGAATCTGTCCTTCAGCAGAGGAGGTGGAAGTCATTTGTGATGCCCACCCATCTTTCTCTGTGGATAAAAACATTGCAGGCATTTCTTCTCATGGTAAATCACCACTGAAAAGTTTGTACAGGTGTGTAAAGGAACATATTCCATGCTAATGGAAATGCCAGGAATAAAACTAACTAATGACACGTAGAGTTATTAACGTGTGATAAATTGCTGATAGAGTGTGACCTTAATTCTGATGCTTAACTAGCTTCTGCATCTACTAATGGTGCTGCATTTCATAGGCTCATATTAAGCCTAGGCAATTATCCAATTTGGAGCTTAAAATTAACCTTTCCAGTTGGAGTTTAGATTCGGCTAACCCTTCCAAGGTCTATATTTCTATATTACTTTGTTGAATGGTAGACAAAAACATCGATACTTGGAGGCTACCTATGCATCAGGATAAAGCATTTAGGAGATGCCTCTGCCCATTAGTAGTACAGGGGGAAGTCTTGGGGTACATTTCCTATTTACCAACTATTTATCCATTTTATGGTTGAGCTTTGTTTACCATGGAAGAGTCTCTTCTAGATCAGCAATATACTCTGTGAGATATACTTTTCCATCAAAATCATTCTGTTAATATTGCAGAAGAGTTTTAAGTCCCTAGACCAAGCATTTCTGATGCCATTTGATTTGTTGATGTGCAGAGAATCCATTAGCAGTAGTTCAGAGGATGCCTTGCATACCAGACACTGTTTACCTCTTAGAAGTCTGTAAGAGACCAACTATAGTGATAGGGCTTTGAGTTGGTCCATCTTGGACATATTGGTTAGGCACTGTTTCCTTTCTGTAATTTAACTCAGGCAAGGAAACAATTATTGCATATTAAAGAAAAATATTTTCCTTATCAGAGAAGAAGTATCTACTTATATAAAGAGTCCTTTGCTTTCATTTCTGTAGGTAAGAAATTACATCCCTACTTTTCGGGTAGGAAGTCTTAGCTTGACTCAATATCGTAAAACATTATTATCCTATTTTATTTATTTATTTCATGACAGTAAGAGTCTACTCATCAGGGCAGCAGCAGCAGTATTTATCTGATGACAAGAAATTTCCTTATCAATGTATGATTATTACACACAGTAAATAATGCAGATAGTCTGTTTTTGAATGTCAATACCAAAGATTAAAGATAAAGAAACAGAAGATATGACACAATGCATAGATAATTTTACAGAAGATTGCTTTCAGAAAAACTCTGTGAAAGCTGAAGAGATGCATAGAACAACAGAAAATGACAGTTAACTTTTTAAAGTATTCATAGGTAATTATTAGGCTAATGATATCAGTAGCCTTTAAGTCTAGACATGTTTCCCAAAGGTGAGAATCAAACCCTGTACTTTGTGTCTGTAAGGTAAACACCTAAATTGTAACCATTATGCTTGAGCTTATATTTTCCGTTCCATCACACACCATTGTTTTTTTCCCCTTGATTTATTTTACAAATGCATCTCCTATTACAACTATGGACCAAATCCTGGATGATATTACCAAAACTTAAAATAACAGGTGCACAGTCCCTTACAGTGTGCAAGGTTGTATTGTGTTGTTAGCGCAAACTGCATTATTGCTCAACCCCTCTTAAGCTTTTTACTGTCCGCTTCTCCACAGGCTGTGTATCTGACCTCTGCAGAGGCAGCAGTTGTGGTGTGTCTGAATATGAGAACCACTGTAACTGACCCTTGAAATTATCATCCCATTAGCCTCACTAGTATGTTCTACAAAATCACAGAGCAAAGCTTCATAAATATCATTCAGGATCATAGGAAGTTACTAGGCTACTAGCCCTGAGGACCTTATAAGCCTAGCTGAAATTGTATGCCCATGTTCCTAAAGTCAGTACCTGTTGCCCCTGTCAAGCACGGACACAGGTGGGAAATCGGGGGTAAATTTTCTGGTTTCCATCCTATCATCCAGGTTATACTTAAACAGAGATAGAGAGATAATTTGTTTAACATAAAGAGGGAGCTTATTCCACAGGTGAGGGAGCCTCTGGGACACAAATCTTTCCTGCCAGCAAGTTCTTTTGATGTTGCAGGCCAGGTTGAGGTCTCTAGTTCAAGTTGCATGTGTGTTGTTTGATTTGCAGATATGGAGCATTTCCAATAAAGTGGGGTCGGAGATAGCTTTATATGCCAGACAGTGGTCACCTCTGAGTAGTCTGTATGAGACAGAGTAGAGTGACAGGGACTTTAGCCTATCTGCATAGGATAGGTGTTTGAGACCCTTGATTCTCCTAGTCAAGAACCTCTGCAGTTTCTCCAGCTGCTGCATGTGCTTAATCAAGTGTATACCAAAGGGGGCATTATACTAGATTATTGGCCTGATAAAGACCTCTTTTTTCCTGGATGCAATACCCAGCCCTTACTTATGGGATGGGCCATATAGTATGCCTTATGTACTACCAAGGCTACATGATGGTCAAATGTTAGGTTGCTATCAGCCTTGGTGCCCAGATCCTTCACTACTGATTGCATGCTTAGGACATGTTGCTGATGTGGTAATTTATGGGAACATCATGATCTCCAAAGGGGATAATGATGCACTTTTTGGAATTGAGTTAGAGGCCATGTTTTGGCATTAATCATTTGTTTGGGTGACATCCTCTTGGAGACTAGCCACATCATTTGGGGGCCATTTTTGGCATTAATCATTTGTTTGGGTGACATCCTCTTGGAAAATAGCCACATCGTTTGGGGAGTTACTGACAGCCCCCAGTTTGCAGTCATCCACAAACTTGGTCAGCCACAGACCTTTGATTTTTGCCTGCACATCAGAGAAGTAGATTCCAAAAAGCAGAGGCCCCAAGACCGATCCCTGAAGTATCAATTTGAACTCATCGTTAACTTTAGAAGATATCACAAGGGCCCTTATTGATTTGCTATTCTCTTAGCTGTACATGCAAGGTATGAGCTATATATTCTCATATTCTAGATTAGTTGCGAGTGGAGTCCCTCAGGGATGTTTGTTGTATCCTCTTATCAGTAACATATACTTCTTTGCTTGAAGATAGCTGTCCAAGTTTAACAAGGTCTGTGGTTTGCTGAATTGGTGGATGATTGCAAACTGATTATCATTATTGATTTTGTGGATGACATTTTCCTAGTTTGGCGGGGTACCATGTTGGCTCTACAAAACTTATATACATACTTGAATGAGACTGTTGAATTTCTTAAATTTGAGATGAAGTTTTCTGACAAATCCCTAAGTTTCTTGGATATACAGTTGATGCTTACAGATCATGGTTTATAAACTAGTGTCTATAAGAGGGATGTCCAAGTAAACAAATATCTCCATAAAAAACATATGCACGCGAGGAGAACCTTCAAGAGTATCCTAAAAAGTTAGTACTTAAGAGCCAGTAGACTTAGTACAGAGCTGGAGGTATGTAATGCTCAGATGCAGGAAATGAAGCAAACTTTTTGGAGAAAGGA
This sequence comes from Protopterus annectens, assembly GCF_019279795.1. Lineage (NCBI taxonomy): Eukaryota > Metazoa > Chordata > Ceratodontiformes > Protopteridae > Protopterus > Protopterus annectens. The sequence goes on from NC_056731.1 coordinate 1,971,393,015, forward strand.
TACAATATGACAGAAATAGAGACAGCTAGGAGGGATGCCCTGACACTAAGGAACTCTGTAGCCAGACCCTACTTTTCTGTTAAAGAGGATTCCAATACTGACACTATGAGTCCTGGTAATGGACAACCCCTTAGATATCTGATGACATACAATAGAATGAGCAGAAAAGTTGAGAATGTTATAAGAAAAAATTGGTTTGTCCTGAAATCTATACCCGGTCATGAGAAATGGCTCCCAGACCAACCTATGTTTACCTATCATAATTGTTATAATTTGAAACAACTTTTATGTTACAAAGATTTTTCTTTGAATAATACACAAGGAATTGAGTTTAAGAAAAATGGCACTTTTCCATGTTTCAATTGTTCATGTTGTACGAGTATTAATCAGTGCCCATAATTTATACATCCTGTGAGTGGAAGGAGATTAATTCTTCACTGTACAGCGATGTGTAATACCACTAGTATTGTATATCTTGCCACATGTAAGAAATGTTCAGGATTTTATGTGGGCAAATCGGTCAGATGACTGAGGGATAGAATCATTGAGCATAGATCGGAGATTCATAGAAATATACCTATTAACTCACTGGCTTGCCACATTTCTGCAATGGATGCTGATCATGAATTTGACTTCAGGGTCATATCTATTGTATACCCAGGTATTAGCCGTGAAGACCACGTTAATAATGTGGACATAAAAGAATATGAATGGATAGTGATGCTTGAAGCAGATAAAGATCCAGGCTTAAATAAACAAGTTACACTAAAACCTATTCTAAAAAATAAACAAAGGAAAATTAGAAAAAAATGAGAGGAAGATGTGTATATATTTCTTATCCCTCTTATCACTGTTTTTGTATCTTTAAGAACTGGGTGTTCACCTTCATCAATTAATGGCTGTGTCATGTGTTATTAGTATAAATGTTGGTTTTAACTTTTCTTTTGATTAAGACACTGAGGAAGGATGTTTTTGATATCCGAAAGCTTTGTCGTTTTTTAATAAATTTTATTTGGCTTAACGGTGTGGAGAGATTATTTTCTTTTTTTCTGTGGCTTTGGTGTATCTCTCTCCACCTTATCGCTTATTCCACATTTTTACTGTTATTATTGATTCCCCCACAAACTCTTATATTTTCCAAGAAAGACTAGACAGAAACTGGGAACCAGAGTTTGTTGTAGTACACAAACAATTCCAAAAAGAAAAAATGCACCTTAACTCCCTCCAGCGAGCTCAACCAGGAACCAGCAGCTGTAGTGTTAAATGCTGAAGATATATAAGCAGAACAAAAAGCTGAATTGTATGATACTGCTTTGATCATAAATTAAGAAAAGTTTATTCACAAAGTACAACATCTTAGCACTTTCTCCTTAGTAAAGAAGGCATCATCAGAGATGAAAGAACTAGCCTTAACTGAGGCTTATATAACTTTGAAAAACGATGTGACCAACCTGGAATGCAGTTACAATTAACCTGCTTCCACTTAGTGTAACAAAACAGTATAAAAACAATAATAGAGCCTACAACAGTGAAGAACAGTAAAAAAAGTGTTAAACTTTATGTGTATATATATATTTATATATATGTATATCTATATATATATATATATATGTGTATATATATATATATATATATATGTGTGTTTATATATATATATATATATATATATATATATATATATATATATATATATATATATATATATATATATATATATATATATATATATATGTGTATTTATATATATAAAACACACACACAGTGGATATAAAAAGTGTACACACCCCTGTTAAAATGCCAGGTTTTTGTGATATAAAAAAATGAGACCACAATAAATCATTTCAAAACTTTTCCCACCTTTAATGTGACCTATAACCTGCACAATTCAATTGAAAAACAAATCTGTTACAGGAGCAAATATAAAAAATTTTAAAAGTACAATACGCTGGTTGCATAAGTGTGCACACCCTTAAACTAATACTTTGTTGTGTGTGCACACCCTTAAACTAATACTTTGTTGTGTGTGCACACCCTTAAACTAATACTTTGTTGTGTGTGCACACCCTTAAACTAATACTTTGTTGTGTGTGCACACCCTTAAACTAATACTTTGTTGTGTGTGCACACCCTTAAACTAATACTTTGTTGATGCATCTTTTGATTTAATTGCAGCATTCAGTTTTCTTGGGTAATCACCTGCCATCAGTTAAAGAGACTCTGATTTGCCTCAAATAAAGTTCAGCTGTCCTAGTAGGATTTTCCTGACATTTACTCAGTTGCCTGTTACAGCAAAAGCCATGCTTGGCAGAGACATTACAAAGCATCTAGGGGATCTCATTGTTGAAAGGTATCAGTCTGGAGAAGGGTACAAATAAATTTCCACAGCATTGGATATACCATGGAACACAGTGAAGACAGTCATTAAAAAGAGGAGAAAATATGGGACAACAGTGATGTTGTAAAGAACTGGACGTCCCTTCAAAATTGATGAAAAGGCAAGATGAAAACCGGTCAGGGAGGCTGAATTTCTGGCAAGTACTGGTTGTGTACTATATGTGACAACAATCTCCTGTATTCTCCATATGTCTGGACTATGGGGTAGGGTTGCAAATCAGAAGTCTTTTCATACACAGAAAAACATCCAGGCCCAGCTAAAATTTGCAAAACAATACATCAAGTCTTCCAAAAGCATGTGGGAAAGTGTGTTATGGTCTGATAAGACCATGGCTGAACTTTTTGGCCACAATTCCAAAAGGTATGTTTGGTGCAAAAACAACACTTTCACGAAAAGAAAACCATCCCCACAGTGAAGCATGGTGGTTGGCAGTATCATGCTTTGGGGTTGCTTTTCTTCAGTTGCAACTTGGGCTTTAGTCAAGGTGGAGGGAATTATGAACAGTTCCAAATACCAGTCACTTCTGGCCCAAAACCTTAAGGCATCTACTAGAAAGCTGAAAATAAAGAGGAATTTCACCTTTCAACAAGACAATGACCCCGGGCCCAAGCATACATCCAAATCAACAAAACAATGGCTTTACCAGAAGAAAATTAAAGTTTTGGAATGGCCCAGCCAGAGCCCAGACCTGAGTACAATAGAAAATCTGTGGGGTGGCCTGAAGAGAGCTGTGCACAAGAGATGCTCTTGTAATCTGATAGATTTGGAGCACTTTGCACTTTTGCAAGGAAGAGTGGGCAAATATTGAAAAGTCAAGATGTGCCATGCTGATAGACTACTACCCAAGAAGACTGAATGCTGTAATTAAATCAAAAGGTGCTTCAACAAAGTATTAGTTTAAGGGTGTGCACATTTATGCAACCAGTGTATTGTACGTTTTTTATTTTTTATATTTTTTCCCATAACAGATTTATTTGTTTTTCAGTTGAATTGTATAGGTTATAGGTCACATTAAAGGTAGGAAAATTTTGAAATGATTTATTGTGGTCTCTTTTTTAATATCTCAAAAACCTGGCATTTTAACAGAAGTGGGTATATTTTTATATGCACTGTGTATATATACATAAGACATATGTATATATAAAATATGATATGTAGACATCTACAAATTAAAACTTAAGTTGTTAAAAAAATTATAAGTTCATAACTTTTCTGCTCTAATTTTTACAATACAGTTAATATCTAATGTATCATTCAGTCCTGGTTTCTTCATACAATCTCACCGTAAATGCAATTGTAATGTTTTTTTCTTCCAAAAGTAATTCACTGTTCCCACTCTGTCCTGTAATAGAAACTTTGTCAATAATAAAAAAATAAAAATCTTTTATAATTTTTACATAAGAGTTTGTCTGTATAATGTGTTTGTAGGCTTATGTTTCCTAATGTCATAATCATGCTTGTATATTCTATCCTTGAGCATTCTGTTAGTTTTTGCCATACAGAAAGGCTGGGCAGGATATACAGGAAGCTAAATACACTACCATTCTGGAGGAACAATTACATGTTCCTGGACATGGTAATGTTTTTTTCATAATTCTGTTCTCTAACAAAAGGGCCATCATTTAAGTATTTACACAATCCACACTTTGTTATTTTGGATGGTCTGTGTTTGTTTTCTAAACTGTTGTGACTACTCTCAAAGAGTTTTGTCTCCACTTAATGTTATCTTAGGTTGTGAGCCCAAGATATGTTTTATTTCAGAGAAGAAAACATTGCTTCATGCTTCATTCATCATTCTTTTTAACACTGGGGCATGGTAGTTGTACTGAGTAAAATAGAACCTGTTTTGTCTGGATTATTATCACTTGTGATCTTGGTTTCAACTTGTAGAACTTCCCTGTGAGTAACTGTAGTAGAGGGGTAAATTTTGTGTGTTGATTTAAAAGTATTTCTTCTTTCAAAGACTCTACTAATGAATTGGAGTACCCTGTTTCTGAAAACATATAGCATAGTTTGTTCAGTTATATACTAAAAGTTGCATCAGATGAAACCAATCTTGAAAGGCATACCATTTGAGCTTTGACTAAGTTTTTTTCTGATAAAAACAATGATTACTATTATAGTGGAGCAATTAATTTGAACAAGTCACTTCATATATATATTTGACACATATTTTTCTCAGTGTAGTCTTTGGATATAGTACTAAGTAGTTTATAGAAGCAACTCCCATGGATGAGGTGAATTTAAGAAAAGTAGTTGAATTATTCAACCCATATAAAAATTTTTCAAATTTATAAACATCATCTTTCCATAAAATAAGAATGTCATCCAAGAACCTGAAGTATCTAAATATTTTTTAAAGAAAGGTGAACAAAACAATGTAGTGTACTTCCATTCGGCCAGAACCAAGTTGACACATGTTGTACCCGTTGCTACCCGTGTGTCTGGTGGTAATATTCACCATCAAAATAAATGCAATTGTGTTTCAACACCAATTCCAAAAATTCTAATAGCATATAATTATCAATGCTATTTTTGCTGTCTGACAGCAGCATTTTTTAAAATGCTGCAAACTAATGTCATGTGGTATGACACTGAATAAATGTAGTACATCAATTGTAAAAAAAGATAAAATTTTCATCAAATCTAGTGTTCTTTAAAATTTGTAACAGATGCCACGAGTCCCGTAGTGTGCGGCTCTCCTTGTCTAACATACCTTTTGTATTAACGTCCACATATAATGTTAAGGGCTCCATCTTTGGCCTTACTGCTGATACTAGCGGTATTAGTGAGGGGCTGTAGGAGGTCCTTGTGTACTTTGGATATACCAAAGATAGATGATATAACTGATTTGCCCACTTTTACAAAGTCCAATACATCTTTACACATAACTCATTGTAGTACTATAACTTCTAATACAAAGTCTATCCTTGCACATGCTATATTTATTTAATTTTTTGACACTTCAGAATTGTGTACTGGTAATTGTTGTTTGACTAATTTTATGTCATTGCTGGCTGACTTCAGTGTTGTGCACTGTTATTTTTGCTTCACTTTATAGTTTTTCAGATCTCTGCTGAAGGTGTTGGTTTTCCCATACCCACCCTCCCTATTCCTGTGTTGTTGTTTAAATTTTGAGGCTTTTGCAGTTGCCCGCCCCCACTGTAGATTTGATCTGGGACACACCCCTCAGTCCCATCTCTTTACCTCATTCTACCTAATAGACTCCTTCTGCACTTGTTTTTAGTCATTTTTAATTTAATTGCATTTTTTTAAACTGTTTGATCTAACATTGCTACATACTCAAGTGTGCTAGCTTGCACTGCATTTGAATTGTTTTTACTGTTGTTTTAGCTACTTTTCTGTATATATATATATATATATATATATATATATATGTGTGTGTGTGTGTGTATATATATATATATATATATATATATATATATATATATATATATATATATATATATATATATATATATATATATATATATTATATATATATATATATATAATATATATATATATATATATATATATATATATATATATATATATATATATATATATATATATATATATTATTTCCCTGTAACTAGTGTAGTCAAATTTGTTCTGCTAAGGAGTATACTTCTGAGAGCTTTCTGTGTTGGAGGGAAGCCTTCTAGCTTATCAGTGGTAGTGGTAAGCACTAGGTAACCTATCTACCACATAAGGAGTGGTTCTGGCCCAGAAATTTTAGTTATTGGCCATATGGCAGTTTTTCCATGTCTCTCAACTTTCTGATTTAAAAGCCCGCATTTACACTTGTTTCCCCCTTTCCTGTAACTAGTTTAGTCCAGATACAGATTCTTAGTTTTAGCACTTGAATTTGCTTATTCGTGATCAGGACTTGTTCAGAACTTGTAAGCACTAAATAACCTACTAATTACTACAGCACTCAGTCTTCCTCATTACCTAGAGGAAAACAGTTTTGGTACTTACTTTCATCACTTGCTTAGAGAAAAACAGCTCTTTTACTCACTTTCCTCACTTACCTAGAGGAAAATAGTTTTTTATTCAGGCATGTCCAAGGGTCAGCTCCCAGTGTTCTTTCCTGTCTATCTGATGAATCTGGGCATCTTGGGGCAGTGTAGAAATTGCCTCATATATACAGACAACCCTCTCCTCCTACCACCCAACACTACAACCTGTGAGAGATGCACTTATCTAACCAAACTGGAGGTAAAGCTCTCTCCAATCAAGACTGAACTTGACAGTCAAGAGGAGAAGGTAAACACTTGCACCACACGACACTCATCACATAGTCTCACTAAATCTACCCCACCAAAATCCTCACATAGAAACACAAAAACATTCACGGAGGCTCTCAGTAATAATCTGCTCAAGCAACAGAGACCTCCAAATCAGAAATGCAAGCAACCTCCACCCCCCCCCAACACAACCCAAAAGACACTTAGCCCACAGACTCAGTGTGCCACTCAACCACAGCCAATAAGGCAAAACAACGTACCCAACACAATAGTCATAGGTGACTCTATAGTCAGGCACACTGATGTCCCACTCACCAGGCTAAACAAGGAGAAGGTTACTGTCAGCTGCCTGTCGGGAGCCAGGATCCGCCACATAACCTACGCATGCAGGTCACTCCACAACAAGTACAAATATGACTCTGCCATTGTCTATGTTGGTGTGAATGACCTGAGATGTACCTCCCTGGACTACATGAAAAGAGACATGGAAGAACTCTCCAATCTTGTAGCCCAGGCAGGTATGATCCTAGCCATGAGTAGCATTCTGCCATCACCCAGAATGATGCCGCAGTACAAGGACAAAATGATTGACTTCAACAATTGACTAAGCTTCTGGTGCCATTCTAAAGGGATCCAGTATCTGTCTGCCTGGGATGGCATGGTCGACAGACCACGATGCTTTGCCAGAGATGGCCTGCACCTGTCACCCCTGGGATTCCGGATATTGGCTAAGGTTCTTGCCGCCCCTATAGTGCCTATTTTAAGCAAGGTTCAAATGACAAATTCACCACCATAATAGGAACAGGCAAGCAAAAACTGAGGGTGATGCTACTCAATGCTAGAAGTCTAAATCTCATAATGTACTCACTCGAGGCACTCCTTAAAATGGAGAACATCGATATCTGTGCAGTGACTGAGACCTGGTTCAAGGCTCCAGAGAGCAGCCCTGTACTACCTACCAGGCTATAACTCATACCACACGTTTCGGCCATGTAACCTGGACCGGAACACCAAAGGCAGGGGTGTGTCCATATTCATTAAGGATATCCACACCTTCAGGCTAGTTGCTCAGCATAATGCAACCAAGGTTTTCCAAGTGCAACTAACTCTGGGCAAAACTGCAATCCAAATTGTAGCTTGCTACAGATCACCCACCCTGCCCCAGGATTCCCACTCCTCTTTTCTTAATGTACTGGAAAATATTAGGGTTCAACCAAACACCCTAATAATGGGCGATTTCAACTATTCCCCAATTAACTGGGAAAACTACTCATGTACCAACTCCTTCACTCAACGCTTACTGGAATTCATAAACTCCAATGCCCTGGACCAACTTTATCCACATCCCCACCAGGGGCAAAAATGTCCTAGATCTAGTCATTACCAACATGAGTGACCGGTGTTCCATCTGACCATAAGCTAATTACCCTAGATACCCACATCCTGCCCCAACCCCCCATTAAGGAAACCACGATAAAAAATTTCTCCAAAGCCAACTTCATGCTTAAGACAGAAGTGGTGAACTTCATGACACCCATGCAGATGGACAATACAGTTATGATTACTGAATCCTACACAATTGCACTTTATAAGCGTTTACATGAGTGCATGGATTGTGCTATCCCAAACAGAACCAAGACACTATCCTCCAAAAAAAGGAAGCCAATCTGGTGGTCCCCTGCCATAAACAAACTGTACAACAGAAGGAAGAAACTGTTGCAAAAGAGAGTAAAATCCCATGAGTGGAGGAGCTCCCTGGTCAGCCTCAGTAAGAAGCTGCAATCCCTGATAAAATCCTCCAAAGCTAGTTATGAAAACAAAATCACCACTGATTCTAAAGACAACCACAAAGCATTCTACAACTATGTCAAGAATCTCAATGGCAACACTCAGATCTGCTCTGAGTTACAGCACAATGGCACTAAATATACAGACACAACTGATATTGCCAACATCCTGGCAGATAGGTTCATTGCTAACTTTACCCCCCTCTCACCCCCTAAAGAGCCCATCTCTATACCGGAAGAATGCAAAGTTCCTGTAATCACGGCTGCACAGGTAAAAACCACACTCTCCAAAGCCAAGAACACAGCATCCATGGGACCAGACAACATCCCAGGCTGTGTTCTACATGAACTACAGAACGAACTGGCATGCCACCTAAGTACCATGTTCAATCATAGCCTCACCTCAGGTTTTGTGCCTGCTGAATGGTGCACAGCGACGGTTATCCCACTCCACAAGGGAGGAGCCACCATGGACCCTGGGAACTATTGCCCCATTAGCCTGATGAGCCTGGTCTGCAAGGGCATGGAATGAATCTTCATGGAACTTATAAACAAAGACATTGGTAATCTCCAAACTCTTGACCCCACCCAGTTCGGGTTTGTAAAAGGCAGATCATGTCTCCTAAACCTGATAGACTTCTTTGAAGCAGTCACCAAAGCTGTAGACAAGGGTAAGGTGGTTCACACAGCCTATCTAGATCTTGCCAAGGCTTTCAACACCATCCCCAACTCTGGAATTATAGATAAACTCACTAAACTAGGTATAAATCCATATGTCACAAGATGGGTTGCCAACTTGCTCACTGACAGAACCCACACTGTTGAAGTAGCAGACTCCAAATCCGACTTCAGACCAGTGACAAGTGGAGTACCACAGGGTTCAGTCCTGGGTCCTCTCCTGTTTGGTATCTACTTCTCTGAAGTACAGGCTAATACAGAAGGTCTTTATTAACGGTTCGCAGATGACTGCAAACTAGGAGCCATAATCGAAATTCCTAACGATGTGGACATCCTACAAAAGGGCCTTACTGAGACAGATGCCTGGTGTCAAAGCCATGGCCTCAAGCTCAATGCCAAAAAGTGCATTGTCATCCCCTTTGGTAAAAACTCTGTACCCATGAACTACAACATAGGTGGTAGTATACTTAACACCGAAAGTGTGATAAGAGACCTTGGGACACAGGTGGACAGTAGTCTCTCCTTTGATAATCACATCGCCACAGTAGTCAGGAAATACTTCTACGTGGCACACCTCATCACAAAAGGTTTCTCATCCAGAAAAAAAGAGGTTATTGTTCCCCTCTACTCATCACTCATTAGACCCATTATAGAGTACAATGTCCCTTTTGGTATGTACCTCACAAGTCATCTACAAAAACTGGAAAGGCCGCAGAAATACCTCACAAAGAGGATTACTGGCCTCAAACAAATGCCCTACTCAGACCGTCACAAAAAACTCCAGCTTTGCTCTGTCACATATCGCCAACTCAGAGGTGATCTCTGCCTAACATACAAAGCTATGTCAAACCTAGAGCTGTTGGACATGCTCCACTTAAAGAAATCCCAATCCCTCCGAGCTGCACGCTCTAGGGACCTAAACCTTGTCACCACAATAAACAGAACATGCTGGAGGGATAGATTCCTGTCCCAGAGACTTCCCGTACTCTGGAAAAAACTAACTATCTATATAAAACAAAGCTCCTCATTAGCACTCTTCAAGAAAAATCTTGATGATTGGATGGGAAATAGGAAATTCACCCCGGGAATCACCTCTGTGGCTCTGCTCGACAATGGCGCAGGAAAATAATTTTTTTCGGTGGCAAAAGCCAGGGTACCTTTTTGGCTGGGCTTGTATAGGCCCAGGGCTGATAACCTAGTACCTACCTATGAACCCATGAACTTAATAAAAAATGAAATACCAGAAATGTCCACTCATGAACTCAAAAACTTTTAATTATAATAAAACCATAAAAAATGGTTAAGTGCTTTAGTCTACTATATAATTAGACAGCATCAGAACCAACCTATACAATTTTTAAAATCAATTAAATAACCTTCACATGATAAACATACCTTCAATCATTAACCAAAGACACACCTCCATGCATTAACCAAAGACACACCTCCAAGCATTAACCAAAGACACACCTCCAAGCATTAACTGATTTTTTGATACTTGTCTGTATATATCCACATCATTCAACAAGTTCAACACTTTACTATCATATGTAAAAAAGTTCATAACAACTGCCCCCCACATTTGTCAGGTTTTATGACCCAAATGTTTTTGTTTATTATCTGTTCTAATAATTCTCTCTCATCTGATGTTAAATTATCTGCGTGTCTTGATTTGCCTTTCAGTATCCTTCTAAAGTTACTCTCACAAATACACCCAAAGGCTGGTATCATGGGGTTGCTAGGGGGTACAAATGTGCTTTTCCTTTTGAGTAGAACTGGACTATGCATTCTGTTCGTATTAGCAAAAAACATAGTTAAATTCTGTTGTCTAACAAAGTTTGAAATGTATGAATACATCCACTATGTCCTGCTTGACTATGAGGACAAACTTAAACCCTTTATTAAACAATGAAACATAATTGTCCTGAAGGTTTATATAACTGTAATTGAAAATTTAAACCTATCTTTGACAATCACTTTACAGGATGAATCATAATGTATATTGTTCATATCAGAAAATGTCCCACTCAAGTTATTATTTCTCTCTTTCCTCATACATCTCTGAGAATTGAGGGAGTTGTTTTGTTGGTTTTGAAAAGTGGGACTTTGCAAAAATAATTCTAGCTGATGGTCTGAGGTCATAGGTGAGGTCATCATTTTGAAAACTGTCAAAAAATTATTGTTTTTATACTGTCTTGTTACACTGTCTCTTTAAGTGGAAGGCGGGTTAATTGTGACTGCATTCCAGGTTGGTCACATAGTTTTTCAAAGTTACACAAGCCTCAATTAAGGCTAGTTCTCTTATCTCTGATTATGCCTTCTTTAATAAGGAGAAAGTGCCAAGATGTTGTACTTTGTGAATAAACTTTGCTTAATTTATGATCAAAGCAGTGCCATACAGTTCATTCAACTTTTTGCTCTGCTTATATATCTTCAGCATTTAACACTTTAATTTTTCATTATGAAGAATCATTTACAGTACAGAAATCTTTTATTCATTACCCAGTTAAATATCAAAGGCATATCCTCTAGCTCCAAAGAGGTATTATCTCCTTAAAGTCCTACCTTATTATGTCATTCATTGAATATAACACTCTTGTATATTGCTGGTTAGTCATGTATCCCAACTTGAAAGACCACAGTGTTTCATAACCAAGAGCATCAGAGGGATTGCCTCAGCTATCTGGAGAGATTATTTTAATCTTGTACAGACTGCTATGAGAAGATCTCTTTCTTCTCTTTTGGAATACAAAAGGTCCTGTTTTACTAAATCTTTTCTGCCACGGAAACACTGGTAACGTTTGGAACACTCATTCTAAAATTCTCAACTTACATCATCAATTAAATAGAAAATATTGTAGGGGCAGATTCATTACCTAAATGATTCCCTACTTCTGGAACAAGCTACCCTTGCATGGTAAATGAAAAACACCGTATCCACATTTAGTTTAAATCTTGATGATTGGATAGGTTCACTTACGTTTTCATCAGGGATTATTAGTACGGCCCTTATAAATAAAGGATGCATACCTGCAAAAGATACATCCCAGACACCTGGCTGGGTTATATGTGGTTGATCAAACTGCCTACCCAGTACTACCTTACAAATCAATGAATGCATACAGTGTGTATCCTAATTCTCTACTGTTTAATTAGGATACTATAAAATATGTTCAACATGTTACCGTCTCTTGCCCAAGTTAGCCAACAGTCACTGATTACCTGTTTCATATCAATTCATAGATATTCCAAGACCACTGATGACCATTCTTCTCTTGCTAGTACTCAGGCACCTCAGTCATCATCTCATTTCTCTAGGAGGGCAATACTGGTCAGTCCTGGTTTAAATTTGTGGATACCCATCCAAGCATTTAATGTATATTTTAAGGAAAATAGTAAGTCGCACCACTTAACATGTTTATTCCAGAGGTTTGGGAGGCAGTGCATTGTAAAACTATCCCTCAACTATGTATTATGTATCTTATTGTGCAGATTTAGGTCCCTGCTTCTAGTGTTAGTGAAGACAGTGGACTTGTGTAGAAGATGGAGCTCCAGGACAATTGGGCCTCTAATGAAGTGGTTGGTAATTGAGACAGATACTGTATCTCCCCTCAAAAGTCTATAAGGCACTGAACAAAGTGAGAGCTTCCAGCCGCGCTTGGCAGCTCAGGGACTTTAGTCATGTGATCTTATTAGTTTGGAAATGTTATGGTCTTTCTAATTGCGTGATGTTTTTAGTGAGCTAAATTCCAAGGAGGGTATTGTACTCAATAATTGGTCTGATTAATCCTGACTATGAGGGAGAGATTTCCCTTTAGACCTTCATGGCATTCCTTCGACAATTAGCTGGGCTAAGTAAAAGGATTTCCTGACAACTGTTATTAAATGATGATCCAGAAAAGATGGCACCATCAACCCAAGTTCTTGTGTGACTTTACATTTTTATTTTGTAGAGGTTTGTTGTCTTGGTAATATGATAAGGAAGAGTTGTCTACCAAAAGTGATGAAACTACACTTTTTAACATCAAGTTTGAGCCTGTCATTACGTCATCAGGAGTTTATTAGGGTGAGTTCATTCTGGAGGGTTTGTGTCTCATAGGGTGACTTAACAACACCCAGCTTGCAATTATCTGCAGCCTTTGAGGGCCAGAGGTCTTGGCTTTCTGTTCAGAGATCTGAGAAGTGAATACCAAAAGGAAGAGTCCCCGAAATGAAGAGTCCCCAAAACTTAGTCTTGAGTGACTCCACTGTTCACATTCATATTTTCCAAGGATGCATCTGGAACTCACACTGTTTGCATTCAGTCTTTCAGCCAGTTCACTATTCATCACACCATGTGGGACAATATTTAAAATATTTAATTTTTGTATGATACAAGCATGAAGAAAGGTGTCTAAGGCCTTAGCCCGGTCATGACATACCATATGCAGTGCATGCCCACCATATACAGTATATGTAACACTTTTGATGACATTTACCAGATTAAATTGACAGGATTTGCTAAACCAAACTACAGGGGGTCAAGTCCACCATGATTCTTGATATCACAGTTTATGACACATGTGGGAGGAAAGGGTAACCTTCACTCTTCTGAGCTGGGAATTGCTGGTGAAGGCTTATTGTGCCTGTTATTGTAAGTGTCTTTGTTCTAGCCTGTGGTCTGCACTCTTGTAGCATTACTGTCTCGATAGATTTTTTAACTACGAGAGCATCTAGTTTGATCATAGTTCATCTAGTTGCTTGTCTTATTGACTTGTTCAATATTTATATTTTCTTCGCTCCTCCCTAGTACATCAGAGGCCATGAATATGCACTTCCCAACTTTCCCTGTGGTCAGACTGGTTGAAATGGGTATTCTGAGGCATTGCAGCAATTGCCTCATTTACACTGATAATCCACTTATTCTTAATAAAATGGATAGTGTATTCCAGAGGTATAAATACACTTTAACACTGGAAGCAAAACTCCCTCATACAACCATAACTAATCCTTTAGAGGTTGTCAGTGACACTTGCACCACACCTACTGCACAGTGTAAAGATCCTACACATAAAACTATTTATGCGGGGAAGTTAGGTAGCCTTTCTTAAACATTAAGACCTCCTGCACATTACAGTCAAAAAAAGGGTCCACAGCTATCACATAAACACTGTTAAAACACCACCCACAGTTGCACATAACACTGTATCCATTGCCTCCACTGCTAAGCCCTTAAGGCAAACCTGCATACAGCTAAATATCTAGGTAATTGGTGATTCTATAGTGAGGCACACAAATGTCCCCTCACCAGCCTGAGAAAGGCGGGAGTCATGGTTAGCTGACTTTCCGGAGCTAGAATCCATCAAGTCATACAGGCATTCAGGTGATTAAACCACAGGTACCAGTATGACTCTGTCATAGTCCATGTTGGTGTTAATGACCTGAGCTATACCTCCCTTTACTGTATGAAGTAAGACATGAATGAGTACATGGATTGTGTTTCAGGCAGGTGTGAGCCTAGCACTAAGCAGCAATGCCACCTTCTCCAAGGAAGATGTTACTAACAAAAACTGATTGACTTTAACAATTGGCTTAGCTTCTGGTGTCATCTCAGGGGGATACAATATTTGCCAGCCTGGGAAGACATATTTGACAGACCACGCTGCTTTGCCAGGGATGGTCTGCACTTATCCCCTCTAGGCTTTCAGACATTGGCAATGACCTTTTCAACCCCCATAGTGCCTTTTTTAGGCAATTCCAAACTGATAAACCTCCCAATTTAACTGAACCTATGAAGAAATATCTGAAGGGGGGTACTGCTTAATGCTAGAATTCTTAACAGGAAACTCCACTCCCTGCAAGCATTCCTTTCCCTTGAAAGTATAGACACCTGTGTAGTAATTTAAACATGGTTTAAAGTCACTGAGAGTACCTCAGAAATGCAAGGTTATAATGTATTTAACACCTTTAGATCAGCTACTGCACAGCAGAGCACTAAAGGTGGTGGAATGTCAGTCTGTAGTAAGACTAATCGCACATCCAGATTAGTTATTGTTTGATTCACTGGAACCCATACATTTGCAAATCAACATAAACAGGGTGCCGTACCATATTCTTACAACATATAGATCCCATTCCATGTCCCAAGAAACCCATATTACCTATCTTAATGTGTTATAGTCCCTCACCGTTCAATCCATTATGATATTCATGGGGGATCTCAACTACTCTTCTATAGATTGGGAATCCTACACCACTTCTAATGCACAAGCCAAGCGATTCCTAAACTTTGTTAATACTAACATCCTGGAACAGTTGGTCCATTCTCCTACCAAGGGGTACAAACATCCTTGAGCTTGTACTCACGAACATGGTGGGGGGTGTAATGGTCCTCACCCAGTGTAATATCTTTGCTCATCAGATCTGACCATAAGGCAGTATTACTTGAAATAAAAATTAAATCCGGGGATCCAGCAAAACCAAAGACCTTTAGGAATTTTTCCAACCCTAACCTCTCTCTACTAAGCAACACCTTGACTAAATTCCAAGCATCCCCAAACCCAGTAAACACCATAGACTACACTGATCAATATATATACGAAATCCCTGTACAGCTATACTGATAGCTGTATAGACCAAGAATTGTCCACTCGTGTTAAGAATAAGACAGACTCAAAAGACAAGCCACCCTGGTGGAATCACACTATCAATTGGTTATACAACAAAAGAAAAAAATCTTGGCCAAGCATTGGGGGAACAAAGTCATACATGCTAAAAGCTCCATGACCAATTTAACCAAGCAGCTAAGAGGGTTAAATAATACTTCAAAGGCTAAAAAAATAAAGCACAACCAGAAAACTTATTACATCTATGTCCAGACCTATGACCTATACCTAACCTCAGAGGAAATGCACAACAGTGTGCTGAACTTACTGTAAATTACATCACCCACACTGAACCAGAGACCATTGCCAACCTTTTGGCTGACAGATTCATCTCAAATTTCTCCGTTCACTCCCCCCCACTATAGTCCAAAGGAAATACCACAACACAATCCCCCAAACCATTACTAGAAAACAGGTCATTAACTCATTCCCTCCAGTACAGCTCTTTTGAATCTCTACCTTTAAGCCCCAGTGGCTGTGGCATGAGCCTTTAAAAAATGAAGTTATTGGGCGTGGTATGAGCCTTTAAAAAATAAAGTTAGCACCTTACATAGGTTCATAGGTTGGTAATAGGCTATTGGCCCTAGGGTCTATACAAGCCTAGCCATAACAATTCCCTGGATATTTCTTCCCACAATATTTACTTCCCTGGACCCCTTGTCTAACAGGGCGACTGACATGATCCCCGGGGTGAATTTCCTATCTCCAATCCAATCGTCAAGATTCCTTTTGAAGAGGGCCAAGGAGGCGCTCTGCTTGACATGTATGGGCAGTCTATTCCAGAGTATGGCGAGTCTCTGGGTCAGGAACCTATCCCTCCAGTATATTTTGTTCATTGTGATGACAAGATTTAGATCCCTGGAGCATGTGGCTCTGAGGGATTGGGATTTCTTTAAGTGGGGCATGTACAACAGCGCAGGGTTTGACATGGCCTTGTATGTTAAGCAGAGATCACCTCTGAGTAGACGATATGCCACAGAGTATAGCTAGAGTTTTTTTAGACAGTCAGCATATGGCATCTGCTTTAGGCCTGTGATTCTTTTAGTGAGGTATTTCTGTGACCTTTCCAGCTGTTGCAGATGTCTTGTGAGGTACATACCAAATGGGGCGTTATACTCTATAATGGATCTAATGAGGGATGAGTACAGTGGGACAATGACCTCCTTTTTTCTGGATGAAAATCTCTTGGTGATGAGGTGTGCCACATAGAAGGTTTTCCTGACTGTTGAGGTGATGTGGTTATCGAAGTTGAGACCACTGTCCACCTGTGTCCTCAATTCTCTCATCACACATTTACAATGTTTAGTGCACTGCCACCTATGTGGTAAATCATGGGTACATGTTTTTTCCCAAAGGGGATGACTATACATTTATTGGCATTAAGCTTGAGCACATGGCTCTGGCACCAAGCATCTGTTTCTGTAAGGCCCTTTTGAAGAATATCCACATCATTTGGAGATTCAATAATGGCTCCCAGTTTGCAGTCATCTGTGAACTTTGTTAGCCAGAGTCCCTTAGTGTTGGCCTGTATTTCAGAGAAGTGGATGCCAAACAAGAGCGGTCCCAGGACTGAACCCTGAGGTACTCCACTTGCCTGGAGCTGGATTTGGAGTCAGCTACTTTTACAGTCTGGGTTCTGTCAGTAAGCCAGTTGGCAACCCATCGAGTGCCATAGGGATTTATGCCCAGCTTAGTAATTTTATCTATGATTCCAAAGGGGGGGATGGTGTCGAAGGCCTTGGCAAGGTCCAGATAGGCTGTGTGGACCGCCTTACCCTTGTCCACAGCTCTGGAGGCTGATACGAAGAAGTCAATCAGGTTCAGGAGACAAGATCGGGCCTTCACGAACCCAAACTGGGTGGGGTCCAGTGTTTGATGGTTGCCAATGTCTTTGTTTATAAGGCCTATGATAATGCGTTCCATGCCCTTGCAGATCAGGCTTGTCAGACTGATGGGACGGTAGTTCCCGTGATTCAAGTTGGACAGTACTAACAAATACTCAATGGCAGAAATCAAATATCAATACAGTTGTGTCTGACGTATATTCTTCAAGCTAAAATATTCTGATACCTTGTATGTAATATGATTTTGGAATTATTAATGCAAATACGAACAAGCAATATTTGACACCTTGAGGCGCAGTAGGAAGTAAGTGCAGAAACTCCTGGAGGTGCACTCAGCTGTATTGAGTTAATGCAATTTCCCAGATAAAAAGCACTGCATCGATGGGTGGGCACTGATAACATCTCAGGATATTTAATAAATAGCATGAAACATGACCTCTCTGGTCCACTTGAATCACTTTTCAACTGGATCTTTCAGTCAGGTTTTGTGCCGAAGAAAGAGAAGATGGCTACAGTCATTCCCATGCAGAAAACAGGTCCAACTATTGATCCGGGTAACTAAAGGCCCATATGTCATACCAGCCTCATATTAAGTTCTTGGAAAGAATCATCATGGACATGATAAATGAGGGTGTAGATAACTTGTAAAGACTGGATCCATCACAGTTGGGCTTTGTTAAAGGAAGGTCATGCCTATTAAATCTGGTGGATTTTTTTTTTGAGAGGGTCACCAAAGCATTGGATAAAGGTAAGACTGTGCACACAGCTTACCTCAACCTGGCCAAGGCTTTTCATGCAATACCCTACTCAGGCATTGAGAAGCTCACTAGTATAGGCTATAAACCCTTTTATCACCCATTGGATAATCAACTGGCTCCCAGATGGGATTCAGGAGGTCAGCTAGGTGAGGCCACCTCCACTATGGGACCAGTCACTAGCGGAGTCCTCCAGGGTGCGATATTGGGCCTGCTCCTTTTTGGCATTTTTCTCTGAAATGGAAACAAATGCTGAAGGTTTATGGCTGACTAAGTTTGCAGATGACTGCAAGCTGAGGGGTTATCATCACCTCCCCTGCAGACACTAGCATTCTTCAGGAAGGTCTGTCTCTTGACTAATAAATCATGCAAAAGCCACAGTCTTAAACTTAATGCTAAGAAATACATAATTGTACCCTTTGGAAAATCAGCCATCCCAACTAATTACCATGTTGATAATATAGCCCTAAAAGTTGACACAGTTGTCTAGGATCTGGGTACGCATGTGGACAGTAGCCTTACCTTCAATCACTGCATGGACACAGTAGTGAGGAAATCCTTTTATGTTGCTCAGCTTATAAGTAAGGGTATGACATCTAGGTCTCTCAACAGCAGGTACTGTTATGACTGTGTCATAGTCCATGTTTGCGTGAATGACGTGAAACATACCTCTCTGGATTATATGAAGAGAGACATGATTGAGCTCTTGGACTGTGTGTCTCAGGCTGGTATGTCCCTACTCTTAAGCAAAATTTTATCATCACCTAGGATGATGCCTCAATACAAACAGAAAATGATTGACCTCAGTAATTGGCTTAAATTCTAGTGTCATTCCAAGGGGATATGGTATCAGTCAGCCTGGGATGACTTGATTGACAAACTTCAGCACTTTGCCAGAGATGGTCTTCATCTGTCACCACTGAGATTTTGGCTAATAGCCAAGACTCTTGCCACCCCCATAGTTTATTTTCTGGAAGTGTCTCAAGGACAAAATTTCTGACGTAAGAACTCCATCTAAGAACAACCTCAAGGTTTTGCTACTAAATGGTAGGAGTCTTACCATGGAACTGCATTCACTGGAAGCAGTCCTCACCTTGGAAGACGCAGACATTTGTGCAGTCACAGAGACCTGGTTCAAGGCTGTGGAGAGTACCCCAGCCATACCAAGTTATACCTCCTTCCACAAATTGAAGGCATGAAAACTAAAGGAGGCGGTGCATCAATATTCATTAAAGATAAATGCACCTCCAGATTGGTTAAACAGTATGATTCCCTGGAGAAACTTCAGGTGCAATTAACTATTGTTCGGACACCTATTCAAGTCATTGCCAGCTACAAGACCCTCTCCATAATTGAGGACACCCACTCAGCCTATTTGTATCTACTTGAGTCTATCAAGATACATCTGAACACCATGGTTTTGGGCGACTTTAACTACCGATCCATTGACTGGGTAAATTACTCGTGCTCAAACTCACTTGCCCAAACGTTCTTAAACTTCGTTAACTCCAATGCCCTGGACCATCTGGTTGACACCCCCACATGGGGTGCCAACATCCTAGATCTGGTGCGTACCAATATGGCAGCCTACTGTAGCAGCACCCCTACTGTGAGGTCCTCCATGGTGAGATCTGATCACAAATCTGTGTCATTCAAAGTAACTATCACACCTGACCCCCCCCCCCCCAGCAGTAACTAAACTAAAAACCTTCTCCAAAGCAGATTATAACCTCTTAAGGAATGGTATAAATAACTTCACTGCACCTCCTCCCATAGTTGGAACTGGTAACTATTCCCAGTTCTATGCAACTGCTTTATAAAAACACCTGAACAACTACATTGATGCAAATGTACCTGATAGGACCAAAACACACTCCTCGAGGAAGAGCAAACCTGTCTGGTGGACAACTGCCATTAACAGACTTTACAGTAAGAGGAAAAAATTGCTGTCTAAGATTGAGAAAGTGAGCCCCAAACTGGAAGCACTCCCTCCTCAGTTTAAGTAAGTAAATAAGACTGCTTGTGAAGTCCTCCAAAGCTAACTATGAATCCAGATTAGCTTCTTCTACTAAGGGCAACCATAAGGAGTTCTTTAGTTATGTCCGTAACCTAAAAGGAAAGGCTCAGATTTGTGCTGAACTGGTAGTTAATGATATTACATATACCGAGCCTGTGGACATTGCTAACCTGTTAGCCGACAGGTTCTGTGAAAACTTCTCCCCCTTTCCCCACCACACTTACCCCAAGATATCCCTACCACCTGTCCTCTACCCTGTATCTCTAAAGATCAGGTTGTGAACGCCCTCTCTAAGGTCAAAAACACAGCATCCATGGGACCGGATAACATCCCAGGCTGCATCCTACATGGGCTCAAACAAGAATTAGCAATGCCATTGGGTACTATTTTTAGTCATAGTCTAAGCACTGGCTTCATCCCAGCTGAATGAAAAAGGCCACTATTATACACTTGCATAAAGTTGGTGCTTCCGCTGACCAGAGGAACTACAGACCTATTAGCCTTATCTGCAAGGCCATGGACAGAATCATCATGGACCTTATCAACAAAGCCATTGGTAACCTCCAAACATTCAATGCTACTCAATATGGATTTGTCAAAGAGAGATCATGCCTCTTAAACCTGGTGGACTTCGAGACAGTCACCAAGGCCCTTGATTAAGGGAGATCTGTGCACACAGCCTATCTAGACTTAGCAAAGACATTCGACACTATCCCCCACTTGGGCATAATTGACAAACTCACCCAGCTAGGTATCAACCCTTATATCTTTAGATGGATTGCTAACTGTCTCCCTGATAGAACCCATATAGCCAAAATAGGGGAATCCACCTCCAGCAGCAGGCCTGTAACCAGTGATGTTCCACAGGGATCAGTTCTGGGACCACTACTGTTTGGAATCTATTTCTCCAAAGTGCAAGTTAAAACTCAAGGTTTGTGGCTGACAAATTTTGCTGATGACTGCAAACTGGGAGCAGTCATAGAATCTCCAAATAATATCAACATCCTACAAGAGGGATTTACACAAACTAATGACTGGTGCCAAAGTTATGGCCTTAATCTCAATGGAAAAAAAAAATTATTATTATCCCTTTCGGTAAGGGTGATGCTCCTGCTAACTACCACATCAGTAACAACACCCTAAGTGCACACTCAGTAGTGAGAGCCCTGGGCACACAGGTTGACACAAACGTATCTTTGAACACCATGTCTCCACAGTGGTAAGAAGGGCATTCTATATTGCTCATTTCATAAGTAAGAGCATTGTCTCCAGAAAAAAAGAATTTATAACCTCCCTATACTCTTCCCCCATCAGGCCAACAAATGAGTACAATGCCCCTTTTGATATGTACCTTTCCAAGCACCTGCAGCAAATGGAGAGACCACAAAAGTTCCTCACAAGGAAAATTCAAGGTCTTCAGCACCTGTTCTATGAGAACCATCTGAAATCACGCTCACTTTATTCTGTTTCATACAGAATCCTCAGAGGTGATCTCTGCTTTGCATATAAGGCAACCTTTGGCCCTGCTTTATTGGTAATGCTGCATATCCGTAAATTAAACAGTACACACATTACTCACTCCAATGGCCTTAACCTGATATGTGACATTAATAGAACCTGCTGGAGGGACAGACTTGTCTCCCAAAGGGTGCCACACCTTTGGAACAGACTCCCACTTCATGTCAAGCAAAGCACTTCATTGGCCCTCTTCAAACACAATCTGGATGACTGGATGGGTAATCGTAAGTTCACCCCAGTAGTTCAACCTATGTCCTTCTTGAATAGAGGTGATAGGTGCTGATTGTGGAAATAAGGGTAGAATTTGGCTAGGTTTGTAAGGTCCATAGGGTCATTAGCCTATTAACCTCCTATGATCCAAAGAGGTCAGTATCCCAATGTACTCTGCCCTTATCAGACCAGTCATAGAGTACAATGCTCCCTTTGATATGTACCTGACCAGGCATATGCAGCAAGTAGAGTGACCTCTAAGGCAACTTACAAAAAGAATACAAAGAGTAACAAACTTGCCTTATGCAGAGCAGCCTAAATACCTTTTTCTCTACTCATTCTCCTATAGATTGCTGAAGGGTGATCTATGTCTGACTTACAAGGCATCTGCAAACCCCACACTTTTGAATCTCCTACATATTCATAAGTCAAAGAATACCAGAAATACAAGGTCCAGAGACCTGAATTTTGCCTGTGATATAAATAGAACAGGCTAGAGAGACAGATATGTTTCCCAGAGACTGCCCCTCTTAAGGAACAGGCTCCCCATCCATATGAAGCTGAGTTCTTCTATTATCCAGTTTAAACACAACCTAGACATGTGGCAACCATGTCCCTTATGGACAGAGAGAGCTTATAAATGTGTGGCCCTCAATGTCCTATTTGGATTCAGGATATCATTATTCTTTCAAGAAAACATGGCTTTGCTTAGAAAGGCCCCTTGGGTCATTAGCCTAGTAAGAGTCAATGAATCGATGAGGTTAATTATGTGCCATGGCTTTCCAGATGAGGCTTGTCAGGCTGACAGGTCTATAATACCTGGACTGGTTATAAGGCCATCCTTAAGCAGAGGCGTCATCACTTCTGTGCATAACTCAGCACGGACAGAACCAGTAGCTAACTTAAGTTAAGCCGTCTGAAAAGTGTGTCTGCAAGAGCAAGAGCAGGTTTAACACTATTAATTAGCCAGGGGTATTATCAGGTCCCATGGAGGAAGTATATTCTTTAGCACTTTCAGTAAATGATCCTTAAAGATAATTATGAGAATAAGAAAGTCAGATATTGTGGGACTTTCAATAGAAGTCTCAGGAGTGAAGTTGGTAGTAAGATCATGCATAACTCTATTTCCAATGTTTGGTCAGAATCGGAGGTGCCATTATGACGATGTTCTGATCAATTTCAGCTGCCCATAACTATAGGAGTCCCACAAGGTTCTCTCTTAGGACCACTACTGTTCACACTCTTCACAAATGACCTCCATACCCCCACACAGCATGCATCTATCATTCAGTATGCAGACAATACTACCTTAATCTGTGCTGCACAAAATATTCCCACCCTTCTGCAAACAACTCATTTAGCATTCTCTGATATTGAAAACTACCTTACCAAAGCCCAACTTATCATTAATCCAAAGAAAAATCAGCTTATGATTATAACCAGTTCTAACAAAAACACTGATAACAGTCAATTCACTATCTACTTCGCAAATACTACTCCAATCACTCTAGTGGCACAAACTAAGCTATTGGGAATAACTATAGACTCCCACCTAAAATTTGATAGTCATCTCAACTTAACTATTAAAAAAGTACATGCCGAAAAGGGATCACTCTACCATATCAAACCGTTTCTTACCAACAACACAAGATCAGTGATTGCTCGTTCCCAGCTTCTATCCGGGTCTATGTTAAATCATTGAATGCTTAAAAAAGCGAATGATGATTTATTGAACCCATGTAACCAAAAGCTTACAATCTTGAATGCTTAGAACAGCAATTTTTTTCAAAGGGAAAAAAATCGCTGTTCCACAAAAAAAAAAAAAAAAACATTTAAAACATTACATAAAGTGGGGGGGCTTCACCCCCCACACCCCCTACTTAAATATACCAACTCTAAGATTGCACTACAGTGAAGAAAACGGCAAAGTAACAGAAGCGGCCAAATGATTTCTTTCCCAGGGAAAGAAATCGCTTATATGCCATTTCACTATTTTGCCTTTTCGTGCTTTCACGTTTGATCAAGACACATTCGAAAGAATGTGTCTTCGATCATTTAATAGGAACCCCTTCTATCCACCCTACACTATGCATCTCCCATTCTGACTAATCTCAACAAAACTGAACTAAGCAAAACGGAAGCCTGCTATAACAGAATTGCCCGCTTTGCTGCGAATTGCTCATATAGAACTCATCACTGTTGTGCTTTGAGACAACTCCACTGGCTTAAACTGCTCAAGCTCCTAACCTACAGTCAGCTCTGCCTCTGTCATTCTATCTATTACCTCCCCAAAAAGTGTCCTGCACTCAAAAACCTAGTACAGCATCACTCAGCCAAAAGGCCTCTTAAATCATTAAGCAAACTACTACTAGATGTCACCAACAGCTATAATAGCTTTGGAGACGCACTATATAGTAGTTATGTGGCTAAAACATGGAACGCTGTCCCCACTAGCATACAAAGCACATCATCCATAGCCTTCTTTAAAAACCTCATTAGGCAACATCTCAAGCAAAGTTGGCAGTGCAATGACTGCTCCCCAGGCTAGTGAAAGCGGAAAAGGTACACATACTAACCCTAAAGTACTTGATAACAGTTTTCAGTTGTGTTTGGGATACCGAAATTCCACAAGGACATAAGGGATCCCTCATACAGGTTGATTATAACATGTCAGAACAGTTCTACCTATTCTTTAGGTGGTTTTGTGGATAGAATAGTAAGGGGGTCCCTGTAAAACATGTGTTTAGGGACTCTTGGGACTTTTTGGGCAGAATCAAACAGGATACATTTTCAGTGAGTTTGAGTTTCTCTACTGTGGACGTGGTTGACTTGTTCACCTCGATACCTCACAAAACTGGTTTAGAGCTTTTTTATGAAGTATTAGTGGAAAAAACATCATTAAGTAATACTATGGTGAACTTTATTATGACACTAATGGAAATCATCTTACAAAACAATTATTTCACTTTTGAAGGAGAATATTATCGTCAGGTCAATGGTATAGCCATGGGCATTAGTTGCGCACCCTTGTTTGCGAATCTTGTAATGTATGGGTGGGAGAGTTTATACATTTTTAACACCTCTTTTTCTATGTTTTGGATTCACTACTTGCGTTACCTGGACAATATTTTTATTTTATGGAAGGTGGGAGATAAACATGAAGAATTTATGGAATATATAAATAATTTAAGCAAATATTTTAAATTTACTGGTTCTTCTAATAATGACAGTATCAATTATCTTGATGTTTTACTTAATAAGAATTATGAAAACAAGAAATTCGAATCTCAAATTTATAGAAAACCCACTTTTTCAAATGATTATTTAGAATTTAAAAGTAGTCACCCGCTATACACAAAAAGAAACATAGTAAAGGGTCAAATGGTCCGGGTAGCAAGAATGTGTTCTAACATTGATATAGTAAAGTGAGAAATGGGCACACTAATAAAATTTTTTTCTGAAATTGGTTACCCGTTAGAATTTGTACTACCCATTTCTGAGCAAGTTATTAGGGAGTGGGGTAGTAGGTATAACCCCAGCTGGGATCCTATTTAATGAAGGAGAATGAAACTAACACAAGGAAAGATTATACCCAATCCATGGGGGTGACTTATGGAGAAACAAGTAGTAAGATTAGGGATATTGTCAAGAAAAATTGGGTGTTGTTTAAAGGGAACAAGGAAATATTATATACAGTAGGAAAAGAACCAACATTTGTTTTCAAAACTAATTACAATTTAAAATTTTTACTGGAACATCCCATTAATGCTAAGAACAATGTGAGAGGGACAACTATATGTGGAACTTGTGAACATTGTAGATATATCTTAGTGGGAACCTCAGTATGGTTGGAAGTAAGGGATAGGGAGATAAAAATTAGCAACAGGGTCTTGTATTATGAAAGGACTGGTATATATAGCTATTTGTCAGGAATGTCAGCATTTCTACATAGGAAAAACCGAAAGAACTTCTAGAAGGAGGATCTATGAGCATTTGTATGCTGTGAGAAAACATGATGAAAATAATGCTATATACAGGCATATTAAAAATAATCCCAATCACTCTTTCTTATTTGGTATTCTGGAGGTTACTGGTAGTAATCCAAGAGGGGGTAATTGGAAAAACAACTTGGAGAGGGCAGAAATGAGGTGGCAATTGAGACTTAATGCCACGGTAATCCCAGGCATCAACGACAATGTGTCTATAAAACCTGAATTGAAACATAGGGCCACTATTTTGTAATAGAAAAGAACCTAGTTCAGTAAATAACACTGCTTTTATTTACAGAAACATTAAAATTTACTACATACTTTTTAACAGATTCTATAGGGTTAACATGATTCAAATCTTAATTAGTTAATTGTCAGTATAAAAGAGGGAGTGGGTTTTAGCAAACACAGTTCTGAAGAAGTCCTAGAGCAGGACGAAAGTGCTTGACTGTGTTGGATACACTACAGTTGTGTTCTATCTATCCTGTATGGTTTTTAAGCTATTTCACTGCTTTGACTGGCTAGAGCAATAAACCTGTGTTTTTACCAATATTTTGGATCATTTCATGCCTGTGGATTTTTTTGAGGCAACAGCACAGAGTGGGTTGTTTGTTCCTTGTGGAGTTTTCAGTCTTACTCACAAACACTGGCTAATGTACAGTGTATATACTGTATCTATGTACTATGTATGTATTTTACCTGTGTTCCAAATTTCAGCTGTACACCACAAATCTATTAATTACCTTTATTTTTAAATTAATGTTTTCTTGTTTCTTCCCTCCACTGTAACTGTTGATGTGCTGCATACCACTGTAAAAACATGTCTATTGTAATTTGTGTGTATACTGATCATGTCTAAATATCTAAATGTATCTGTAATTATATTTCTGTGTGGAGCTTTTCTCCCCGGGCCTCTGCTGAAAAAGGGCCTTTTCTGCTCAGTCAGACACCCACAGTTAACAAATGTAAAATAAAATAAATTAAATAAAATAAATGTAGGGTATATTATGTCTTAGTTTTTGAACATAGTTAAAGAAGGATTTATAATTATTTTTAGCTTCAGAGACTAGCATAAGTTCATGGGCTCCTTTTTTGAATCAGAAAGATTTTTTTTCAATTTGTTATTGTTTTTGTAATGCTTCTGATATTATACTTGAGAAGATGGGCTTGAGATTTACTAAATAATTTAAAGAGTTTCTTTCTGTTATATAGTTTATTTGTGGTGATAGACTACAAGGATATATATATATATATATATATATATATATATATATATATATATATATATAATTTTTTTTTTTTGCCATGATACCTGGTTTGGTTCTAGTAGGGACTGCTACCTTGAAATTCATTTTTCTTAATGGATATAAAATTCCTTTGTGAATCTTCTTGCTGTATTAATGTCTGGAGAGGTGCGTCCATAACTGAATTTTAATGTTTAATCACAGGTTCTCATCTCATCATTCTTTAAATTCAGTGGAGTTTGCTGTAGGAGCTTTTGGGTCAAATTTTTATTTTATTTTATTTTACAATTTTTGACTACCAAAAAGAGTAGTACAAGAAGTAGCTATATTTTGTAAGAATCAGGTCAAGAATGGTGTGCCACCAGTAGGGTTATTTACCAGTTGCTCAAGGGAATTTTTGTTTTTTTAAGTCTAGGAATTTTCAGCCATATCGTACATTGGAGGTATAGGAGTCCCAATTTATTGAGGGGTAGTTGAAGGGTAGTTAAAGTCACACCAAATAATGGAGTTTTTCCTAATAGGGAGGTCACTGAGAGCACTGAGGAATATGACGTGCTCATAAGGAGACAGAGAAGGAGATCTGTATCAGTGAACTAGTTGATAATGAGTCCTGCCTAGATTGCTCTATAGTTCAGTGAGTTCAGTCTGTGGGAACCAATGGACGTACCTGGAGATATGATCATTGACAAATATGGAGGCTCAAACACTGCTGCCTTTGGACCTGAAAGCATGAAAAACAGTTCCATGTTAGCTAGAAAACTGATTTCAGTCTCACTAGTACATTTTCTATTAAAAAATAAAATCACATAAGCAGGTCAGCTTAAGTATGAGTAACACTTGGGTTCATAGGTTTGTACTAGGCTATCGTCCCTAGGGCCTATACAAGCCTAGCCATAACAATTCCCCGGCCATTACCTCCCTGATCCCCTGTCTAACAGGGCAATTGACGTGATCCCTGGGGTGAATTTCCTATCTCCCATCCAATCATCAATGTTCTTTTTGAAGAGGGCCAAAGAGGTGCTTAGCTTGACATGTATGGGCAGTCTATTCCACAGTATGGGGAGTCTCTGGGTCAGGAACCTATCCCTCCAGCATGTTTTGTTCATTGTGATGACCAGGATTAGATCCCTGGAGCGTGTGGCTCTGAGGGATTGGGATTTCTTTAAGTGTAGCATGTCCAACAGCTCTGGGTTTGACATGGCCTTGTATGTTAAGCAGAGATCACCTCTGAGCAGGCGATATGCCACAGAGTATAGCTGGAGATTTTTAGATGGTCAGCATAGGGGATCTGCTTTAGGCTTGTGATTCTTTTAGTGAGGTATTTCTGTGGACTTTCCAGTTGTTGCAGATGTCTTGTGAGGTACATACCAAACGTGGCATTGTACTCTATAATGGGTCTAATGAGGGATGAGTACAGTGGGACAATGGCCTCCTTGTTTCTGGATGAAAAGCCCTTAATGATGAGGTGTGCCACATAGAAAGATTTCCTGACTGTTATGGCGATGTGGATATCGAAGGTGAGACCATTGTCCACTTGTGTCCCTAAGTCCCTTATCACACTTTTGGTGTTTAGTGTACTGCCACATGTGGTAATTCATGGGTACATGTTTTTTCCCAAAGGGGATAACTATACATTTCTTGGCATTGAGCTTGAGCCCATGGCTCTGGCACGAAGCATCTGTTTCTGTAAGTCCCTTTTGTAGAATATCCACATCATTTGGGGATTCAATAATGGCTCCCAGTTTGCAGTCATCTACGAATGTTGTTAGCCAGTAGTGACTTGCCCTAGTTCCATTCCCTTTAAGGTCCAAATAAAGTTTGACAACAAGTGAAGTACATTTTTCTCTCTGATAAAGCATCATTAAAAAAAACTACATAATTCGGCCTACAAATGCAGAACTATCCAGGTAATGTCTCAGGGCCTAATTTTTAACATATCATGTATCAAATCACATCTGATAAACTATGCTCCTGTAATTGTTCATCTGCATCTGAGGGGACAAATTTACACAATGAAAGTGTGACCACCCCCCCAAATGCGCATGACTTAAAATTCAGTACAAAATCTTTACAGTGTCAAGAATTACAAGCAAAAAAATTAATTTGATGAATAGAGTCTCTTAACTTTACTATTGAAAAGTTTTGACACCAAAGGTTTTGTCTAGTCATTTGCTCATAGCATGCAAGAAATTTGATATCTGACATTTTTAATATACTGGCCAATATTTTTGAAGTTCAAAAGGAGGCTTTGTAAACTACATTGCAGAACAGCATTCTCACTAAAACATGGGCTTTTGGGGACTTTCCCATATGTTAGGCTGGCAAGAATGCTAAAATCTGCAACTAGATTATTTAAAATAATAAAATATATACACCATTTTATAACCTACCAAATACAGTCTTGTGTCATTCTCAGTTTTCAGCATTTTGACCTTTAATTTGCAGGATAGGTATCTTTAAAGCACACCACAATGGATGTATTAACTGCTATTTCCCAATGTTTACTGATTTCATATTTCATTTTACATTTGGTTTAGAGTTTCAGACTAAAGGCTTGTCTATGAATTTATTTTGGTAATCTCAAATTGTAATAGGTTAGTCACTAGGAGAAGACTCAGATCAGACGTTCCCTGCTCTCAGATGAAATCAAAGCACAAATAAACCTAAAGATTACGCCTGGAAAGAAAACTTGTCTAATGTACAACTTCATCAACATTTCCTCAGCCTAAAGAAATTCACAGGAATAGCCAAAGAGGCCATTAAGGCCTTGCTTCCAAGGTAAAAATAAATGTATTAATTTATTTTATTTTATTTATTTTCTGTGTGATAACAGGATAGGTAGTCTGGCTCAAAGACCCTTTCAAGATGTGCCCCATGACTAGAAGGGCAAAAGGAAAGCGTAAGAGTAACATAAAGGGGTACTATTATGCAATATACCTTCACAGGTATGAAGACAGGGTTGTATACAAACGCATACAGTGGAAGTAGCTTGCATGCAGTTTTATGTAGAAGAAGAGGTTTGTGTATAATTAATGGATGTCAGAGAAAGCCTACAGTACACAGTGATTAACTGTGGATGTGTGGATTAGGATACCCAAAGTGATGATGAGGCCAGCAAATAATGAGGCGTCAATAGCAGAATTAATAGCCATTATCTAGATAGCATGCACATACTGTGTCACTGTGTAGTTTTCTTACTGCACTAAATCAAAACTCTTTTGGAAAGAAAGAAAGAAAATGATTGACAGCTGTCATTACTGACTCCCAAACCAATAATAGTAATGTTCTTCCACTTAAGAATGCAAGCT
Source organism: Protopterus annectens (assembly GCF_019279795.1). Lineage (NCBI taxonomy): Eukaryota > Metazoa > Chordata > Ceratodontiformes > Protopteridae > Protopterus > Protopterus annectens. The sequence continues at coordinate 1,971,423,657 of NC_056731.1, forward strand.
TTATCCCAGAATACCAGCGTTGTCTCCTGTATGGGATATTTTTCAGGCTAACTCTCCATGATGACAATTCCCATCTCCTCCATCATCATCCTCAATTATTATTTATTGCCATCCTCCACTTTTGTATTATATGTGTACTGCTGATCTCTGAGCCTTGGTCATGGCTGAAAAGTAGTAAGTAAATAATGAAATGAGTAAGTAAATAAATTAAAGTTTTGCTGGAATGGTAATATTGAGTAGGTGAGGGCCCACACTCATTTTTTGGGACGGTAGTTTATGACAGGGTACAGCAGGTTGAACTCCAGCCATGGCTAGGCTACAGCACTTTATTGCATGTGTTGTTTATTTTCTTTATTTACTGTTCACATGCTGTGACTTCCTACAATACAGCAGTGTAGTTCCACATGTAACAAAATCCTGAAATGTGCTTCATCAGGCCCTTACAACTTCTATGTGCCATTTCCATGCACATCTATAGATGGACTATAAGTGTACACAAGGGGGCTGACATTATCTCCACTACACAACAGTGTCATTTAATAAACCTGTTATTGTTGTGGCCTTGAGCCAGAATTTTTCTCTTGCTCAGTGGGGCACACATCAGTTTACACATATGGTCAGGGAGTTAATTGATTTACTTTTTTATGGAAAAAGTTAACTGTAGCACACAAACTATTTTTTCTTGTTTTGTCTCATTCAGGGCAGTTAATTACAGAAAGATCCCTGAGGAGGGCCCTTCTGAATATAATTGGCACAACCAAGATTTGCTGTTACAGATCTGGTCTATGGTGTAATCTGTGCAGTTTTGGAGTGAAACTTGTCTAAGTTATTAAACTATTTGATCCTTTAACACTTATGCAACACTAGAGTAGGGTAAAAAAATAAAACAGAAGCAGAAGAGGAAGGAGAAACAGAAAAACAAGCCCACACGTTACATGTTCATGACTCCCTCACATATCCATATCATTATTCATTAGTAAAAAAATTTGTATTGTTATTTTCTCATACAGTTCCTTCAAGATCCATGTGTGTCTGTTGTCCAGTTTTCTACAGTGACATTTTTGAGATGGAATTCCCTGTGAATATCAGCATGATATAATGGCAATAATCTATAAATCACAGGTAGAAGCAAAGTGTCTACAGCAATTAACCCACTAAGAGAGCAGTTGTTTTTTATGCAAAGTGTACTCAGTAATGACAGGCATGATGGATGAAACTTTGCCTGACTGGAGATATAGAAGTTGAACTAGTGAAGTTCTAAGTAACTTTAATTATCAAATACTACTCCATATAATTGTGTGCAATATTATGTACTTAGTATTTGCTCTACTTTTTGTGCATACAGACTTAAAGGTTCTTTGACTTGTATGTACTGTTAGTTTTATCTAAAAATGCATTCCTACTGATGTATAGCACCATGTGCTATTAATGCATTCCTCAGTTATTAATGTTTTGCATTTCTATAGATTTTAATTCCTTGTCTGTCAACATAATATGTACTTAGTATTAATTTTTAAAATTATAATTGCTGGTGGTTTAGGTCATGGCTGAAAGGGGTGACTTAACCTGCACCCCTACCCGGAAAATAGAGAATGAATGAATATAAGCTCCTCTAAATGTTGTAGTTTGCTTTTTCCATGACCAGACTGCCAACTGTTTACATGCTATGAATTTAAAGCATCAAGTACACCAACCTATTAGAGCAAGAACTCTGGACAAAGCCAGAAATAATGTGGGGAGGGGCAAAGGCTCAAAAATAGGGGCATTTTTTAAATATTGCTTTTATAAACTTATAAAGTTGATAGGATAACATGTTTTCCATTAGCATGAATTTTCTGAAGGGTATAAAGTCTGAAACTCAAAAGCCTGTCATTATTTTCTGACTTCCATCCTCAATGGCTTAACAATAATTTGCCAGAAAACCAAAAATTTATGAGGAACGCCCCAAAAATATGAGGCAAAAATCTGGACAGTTCATAGGATCAGAGGAAGTTATTAGGCTAATGGCCCTAAGGCCCTTACAAGCCCTAGGGTCATTTCATCACAAAAATGTCACCCTTATTTCCATGATTAGCACCTATTGCCCCTGTCCAAGAGGGGCACAGGTGGAACCCTTGTGGTGAATTTACAGTTACTCATCCAATCATCCAGCTTGTGTTTGAAGTGTGCCAATGAGGTGCTCTGTTTGACATGAAGTGAGAGTCTGTCCCAAAGATTTGGTAGCATCTGGGAGACAAATCTGTCCCTCCAGCAGGTTTGAGTAGTCTGTATGAAACAGAATAATGTGGCTGTGATTTCAGATGATCCACATGGGGCAGCTGCTGAAGACCTTGACTTTTCTTTGTGAGGAACCATTGTGGTCTCTCCAATTGCTGCAGGTGCTTGGAAAGGTACATACCAAATGGGACATTATACTCAGTTATTGCCCTAATGAGGGAAGAGTACAGGGAGGTTATAACTTCTTTTTTTCTGGAGGCAATGCCCTTACTTATGAGATGAGCAATATAGAATGGCCTACTTACCACTGTGGAAACATGGTGATCAAAAGTAAGGTTGCCGTCAACCTGTGTGCCCAGGTCTCTCACCACTGAATGCATACTTAGGGTGTTGCTATTGATGTGCTAGTTAGCAGGAACATTGCTCTTATTGATGATACATTTTTTTGCATTGAGTTTAAGGTCATGACTTTGGCACCAACCATTTATTTGTGTAAGACCCTCTTGTAGGATGTTGACATCATTTGGAGATTCTTTGACAGCTTCCAGTTTGCAGTCATTAGCAAACTTTGTCAGCCATAAACCTTTAGTTTTTACTTACACTTCGGAGAAATAGATTCCAAACAGTAGAGGTCCCTGGACTGATCCCTGTGGAACACCCCCGGTTGCAGGTCTGCTGATGGAGGTGGAGGCACCTGTTTTGACTATATGTGTTCTATTAGTGAGCCAGTTAGTGACCCATCTAACAATATAAGGATTGATACCTAGCTGGGTGAGTTTGTCAATAATGCCTGAGTGGGGGATAATGTCAAAAGCCTTGGATAAGTCTAGGTAGGCTGTATGCACAGATTTTTCCTCATCCAGGGCCTTGGTGACTGTCTCCAAGAAGTCTGCCAGGTTTAACAGGCATGATCTCCCTTTGACTTATCCAAACTGAGTAGGGCCAAGTGTCTGGAAATTACCTATATCTTTGTTAATAAGGTCCATGGTGTTTTGCTCCATGGCCATGTAGATAAGGCTAGTCAAGCTAATAGGTCTATAGTTTCTGGGGTCAGTGGAAGCACCACCTTTGTGCAGGGGAATGATGGTGGTCATTTTCCATTCAGCTGGGATGAAGCTGGTGTGCTTAGACTATGATTGAAAAGCTGAGAGGTATGTACCAATAATGTGGGTAACTCCTATAAACAGTGTGGCACAGCAGAATTTTGTAACTGTATTTGACATGAGCAAAATCTGTAAAACAATGCATTAGTGTTTTTTTTTTTCATTTGTTCTTCTGTAGCATGTTGTCAGGTTTAATATGCACAAACACAGATGTTCATCTTGTTTCATTGTTGCAGTCCTTACAAATGGGTTATCTGGCTCCTGGTAACCCGCAGTCAGCCAGACTACCAAAGTCCTTGGTATATGACATTGGCTGCCTCCGGATTAAGCCTGACGCCAGGGCATCAGGAACAAAGGCGGGCAGCCGACATCATTTCCTCAGTCTTTCTTGCCACGGAGCCTGAAGCAGAAGCAATTCATGCAAGTGCCGGTCAGCCGATTACATTCTTTTTGTATTCCGACTTTTAAAGTTGAAGACATCCTCAGATAAGTATCCCATTGGGGACCCTTTTTTCTTGCTTTAACGAATGTCAGATAAAATTAATAACTGTCTTGCCTGTGGAAAACAGATTCCGCATCGTGATTTTCATTCTTACTAGATCTAGGGCCTACAGGTCTTCCAGGGGACAGACTTCCACCCCTCAAAAGGCTAAACACTGGCAGGCTTCATCTTCAAAATCAGGGGTTCTAAGCAGACTTCCCAAAGCAAACATTCTCAATGACTCCGGCCTTCCTCTGCTTGCCCCTGTGGGTCCAGGGTTTCCTTTGGCGGGAAGGTTAGCCATTTTTGCAGACATCTGGCACACTATCACGGATGACAAATGGGTGCTAAAAATAGTATCTCAAGGCTACAGATTCTCCTTTCACACCTTCCCGGTTCTCCTAGGATACCCAGATATTCCCCCTCTTTAAAGGGTAAAAGCAGAAAAACAAGTTTCTTCCTTGCTAAACCTGGGAGCAATAGAGCCAGTTCCTGCACTACATATAGGCCAGGGTTTTTACTCAAGACTTTTCCTGGTCCCCAAAAAAGGGGGCACCTGGTGCCCTATTCTGGATTTGTCCATTCTAAACACCTATCTGGTGATTTCCAAATTCAAGATGCTCACTCTTCAGCAGTTGCTGCCAGTGCTGGCCAAGGATTCCTGGCTGGTGACTTTGGATCTAAAAGAAGCTTACTTGCACATCCCTATAATGTAAAGCTGCAGGCAGTTCTTTCATTTCCGGGTGGGCAACAGGCACTTCCAATTCTCTGCACTACCCTTTGGCTTATCTACTGCTCCCAGAGTCTTTACAAAATGTCTAGCTCCAGTCATTGCCTTTTGCAGGCAAAGAAACATTCAAATTTACCCTTACTTGGATGATTTCCTTACTCAAGCAAACTCTCCAGAGCAATTTCTAAAGGATTTGGACTTTGTAAATAACCTTCTCACCTCTTTGGGCTACACAATCAATGAAAAGAAGTCAAAATTGGTACCCACCAGGGAGATTGTATTCCTGGGAGTGAGTGAACACAGCCACCCAGATGGTATCACTCCATCAAGAGACCCAGCTCTCGACAAGGCAATTCCTGCAAGCCCTGGGGTTCATGGCTTCATGGCTTCATGTATTCTGGTGATTCCATATGCCAGACTGCATATGAAGAAAATACAGTGGTACCTCAAAAAACCTTTCGTGTCAACACACTCAGGATTTAGACTTGATTCTGCCTCTGATTCCCTGTCTGCAGATGGAATTCCTTTATTGGGCAACGGCCTGTGCACAGAACAAAGGCCTACCTTTCTGTTCACCTCCTGCCAGCCAGACTCTCACCACGGATGCCTTGGACTATGCTTGGGGAGCACATCTAGAGGGCAGATACATTCAGGGAGCTTGGAACTATCAACAAGCTCAATTGCAAATAAAGCTGAAGGAAATTATGATAGTTCAGCAGGCCTTGATGGCTTTCAAGCATCTTCTCTCTCCTGGTACTCTTCTAGTCAGGACAGACAACACTACAATCATGTGCTACATCAACAAGCAGGGTGGGACTTACTCTTACCCCCTCTGCAGACAAATCATGAGACTATAGTCCATGCCAGTTTCTTTGGGCATTCATCTGGTAACCCAGTTTCTTCCAGAAAGGCTCAACACCTTGGCAGACCGATTGAGCTGGCAGGTCCTGGATCCTCATGAGTGGCAACTAAATAAGACCATCTTCCATCGCATCATTCAGCGTTGGGGCACTCCCCAGATGGATCTCTCTTCTTTATCAATCAACCACCGTCTTCCACCTTTTTGCACCAGGGATCATCATGACAAAGCTTGGAAAGTGGATGTTCTGTCCTTCCCCTGGACACAGCTATTGGTCTATGCATTCCCTCCTCTGCCTCTTCTTCCCATTGTGCTGTTAAAGATAAGGGATGAAAAACCAAGGGCCATCATCATAGTTCCGGACTGGCCCAGGCAGCAATGGTATCCACTTCTTCGCAGTCTTTCCCAGTCTCAGTCTTGGCATCTTCCCCTGATAGCAAATCTCTTGGCTCAGGACGGAGGAAAGATTCTGCATCCTCACCTTCAGACACTGCATTTGACTGCCTGGCTCATAATTTAAATCTTTCTCAACAGGTGGTTGAGGTCCTTCGTGAGGCCAGGAGGCCTAGTACTAGGAAATCTTATGCAGATAAGTGGAAAATATTCTCCATTTGGATGCAGACTAGAGGAGATGACCCATCTCAACCTACTCTTCCTCTAGTTCATGATTATCTGGCAGGTTTACTTGATAGAAGAGAAGGAAAGTCCACCATTAAGATTCATGCTTCAACTATTTCTGCTCACTATTCCTTTGAGCAACCCATTTTCTCTCATCCCCTGATGAAACAGTTTCTCAGGGGAGTTAGCAAATTAAAGCCTCCGAGAAGGGCACCTACTCCTGCTTGGGATCTTAATTTTGTGCTTGACAAACTTACTCTGCCTCCCTTTGATTCTGCTGCCTCAGCAGATTTGAAGTTTCTCTCTTGGAAAACTGCATTTCTTTTGGCCATTACTTCAGCTAGAAGAGTGTCGGAGCTGCAGGCTTTAATGGCAGTAGAGCCTTTTATCCCTTTCAATGTGGATCGGGTTTCTCTTCAGACTAATCCTTCTTTTATGCCTAAGATGGTTTCTAGCCTGACTCTTAACCAGTCTATCCACCTGCCTACCTCCTTTCCTAATCCTCAGAATAGAGGAGAAAGGTTGCTGCATTCACTGGATGTGCATAGGCAACTTAGATTTTACCAGGACAGAACTAAACCTTTTTGAAAGTCAGATCAAGTTGTTGGTCAGTTTTGCTCCTGGAGCTCAGAGCAAAACTATTTCTAAACAGACTATTTCTAAGTGGATTGCTCATTGTATTAATTTCTGTTACTTAGAGCACAGCAAGGTTCCTCCTCAGGGCATCAGGACCTATTCTACTACAGCTACCTCTACCTCAGCAGCTTTTCTTAGAGATGAACCTACTAAGGACATCCTGGAAGCAGCTACCTGGACTTCTGTCCATACTTTTACCAAACATTACAATTTGCCCTTGTTTTCTAAGTCCAGGGCTGGTTTTGCCACTGCAGTGTTGCAGGGCATTCTTTCCAACCATTAATCAGTGGTGTTCCTCCTCCCTTTTTGTTGTTTCCTGGGCGTTGGGAATCAACCCATTTGTAAGGACTGCAACAGTGAAACACAATGAACATAGTACAGTTGTGTACACTTACCATAAATGTAGATGTTCGAGTGTATTCACTGTTACAGTCCTGGTTTCCCCCCTTCCATCCCCCTTTTTGCCTTGGGCACAGACTGGATTTTTTCTTTACCTGGTCTTACTTTTTTTTTGGGTGGGGGGGCTCCTGACAGGGCAAGAAAAACTGAGGAAATGATGTCGGCTGCCTGCCTTTGTTCCTGACATCCTGGCGTCAGGCTTAATCTGGAGGCAGCCAATGTCATATACCAAGGACTTTGGTATTCTGGCCGACTGTGGGCTACTGGGAGCCGGATAACCCATTTGTAAGGACTGCAACAGTGAATACACTCAAACATCTACATTTATGGTAAAAGTGCACACAACTGTACTTTTCTGTGCATTCACCAGTACAAGCACATTTAGCACTGACAAATATATGTTGGAATTCTCAGACGTGGACAAAGTTTACCTTTAAAGTCAACAACTCTACCACTGAAAGTATTTTAAAATGTTCTGGTCCCTTAACTCTTGTGTTCAAACTGGTGTTTTTATTCTTCACACTGACATTTACACTTTTATTTGTAATTAATCTTCATACCCATGTCTGTGCACTCACAAAAATTGTGCAGATCTTTCTTGCATAAACACAAGTGAGCTCAGACATGAAAATGTTACTAAAAGTACTGTAGATTACTTTTTTGGCTTTAATGGTAACTTAATTAAATGCACTGGTATCACTGATGCTTCTGTCCTTTTAATATTCTTGTTGAAACTATCCAGATGTAAAATAATGTACAAGTAAGCTTTCCAGCAATCACCATTTTGCCTGATAGATCCCATTATCAGATCATATAATGTACATACAATTGTAAAGGAAGTTGATGTTATAAATTATATCCTGGAGGGTCATGCGATAACCTTTTTAGAATAAAAATTAATGACACAGAGTAATATGAGGAAAAAGCTTATTTCCTGGTCCAAGTAGCTAAAATGCAGTGTGACATTTTCTTTTTAATGTAAAATGCCTTAATAGTATATTTGCAGCTTTTAAGCAGCAATATTAGCAGAACTTTGTTCCGTCTACAGAAACACTGCTGCTAATATCTGAATTGCCTAAAAGCTCCAGTTACAATTTAATATTTTAGGTGATAAGCAGTACTCGGATGTTTTTATGCAGATATGCATTCCTGTCTTGTGCACGTAAAATATTTTCACATAAATCATACACACACTAAACTTTATCAAGTGTCATAGTGAGAATATACCATTTATTGGTGATGGCTAAACCTTTTCTAACATTAGACAATTTAGTACTTTTAGTGAGTTTTCATCCCTTGTTGTCAAGGTCATAGTTGCAGTGAATTTTGTAGTTCTTCCAGAGGAACTCCAAAATGATCAGACATTCAGAAACTCAGACATACCCTAAAGACAATTGCTTCTTTTCATTGAATTTACAGTTTATTTAAAATACAAGGGGCATTTGTTTAACAAGCTATTCATGCTTAAGTGTCTATTTCTGTAGCTGAGTAGCTGTGAATGGATGTGGATGAGAAAACTGTTTCACTAAGAAAGGAAAACAAACTTCTTTTCAGTGCTGAGATCCAGTGCCCCCTTACTAAATAAACACATTTTGTTTTAATAAGAAACTTTTTGTCAGGAAGAATTACTGAAGATTAACTACTTGTTTGAAAAGTAACCTTTGATAGTGTTGCAATAAAAGTTTTAAAAGTGGTCTTTTTCAGCAGTGCACTAAATTAATTCAGATACCGAATGTGGTCTGAAGTACATTCATCCATGCCAGCAAAGTCTGGTATTGTCAATTCCTGCTTAGTTATTTTGCTGCTGATGAATTTTTATAGTTATTTTCTAAAATGCCATAGTCTCACTTTTGTAGTTTTTAGATAATGCTTCCAGAATTTTGGCAGCCTATTTCGTTCTTAGTTGTCCATAGGTTTCCTTCTTATAAAAAGGGTACTAATACCATTTCACCTTGAAGTCAAGGCAGTTTAATTGAATGCTGCTAATTTGCATTATATTGCTCTGTTCTTCACTGCAAGCTCTGTGTTTTAATCTGGTGTGCATGGTGTTCCAAACTAGCTACTCTGTGCCACAGTTACAGGATCATGACAGTGCCTTACTCAGTAGCTACTAGGCAGCAATTTGTACTTTACTTATTGATTAATTGATTGATTGATGTACAGTTGTACAGTAGTTTTTCAGTGTGACTTCACATGCTAAAATGCTTAGCTTTTATTATCTGGTTGTTAAATTTCCCTTATCCAGGGCAGTAGTAAGAGAATTTCCTTTACTTTATTGTGTACATTATCCAGCAAAGAGAGGTTTGGGTTCCTTTCTGAATTTATAGTGCCGTACAAAGCATGTTTTATTTCTGTAGTTTTCAATAATTTTTTAATACTTGCATTTTACTAGAGGCATTAACATGTGCAGTTTTGTAAAATGTATCTTAAGAAACGTTTGTTCGTAAACCACAGTGGCATTTGCCATCATTTTTTCATCCATAATTTTCTTGTGGTTAGAAAGACATTGTTTCTGTCTTTTAACCATTTTATCTAACAAGACCATTATTTAGGGTTGCCACCTTTTCAGATGTCCAATGTAGGCCATTTTTATGGACCCATGCAGTTTTGTAGGACATATCATTGCTGCAACCAGTGCAAAGGAGTGGACTTCAGTTTGATACTAAAATGAAAGCTTGCTTTTATAGAATTTGACTTGGTTGTGTTATTTTATATAAAAATAAGGTCTTTAAGAAGCAAAACAAGTGTCATATGCAACTACTAGTGGAGACCTAGAAAACAGTTCTTGCCCTAAAATCTCAGGACATTTGCCATTTGTCATATTTTTTCTGGATGTAACTACCCAAATACAGACTTTCCCACATAGAGTTTTTTTTTTTTTTTTTTTTTAAACTGGCCTTTACCTAACACTTGCTCTACAGAACTAAGGTACTAGACAGCCTCTTGTATGTTCCATTGTTCTTATATGTTTGTTTGTGTCTTTCGGCTTTTCCCGGTTAGGGGTCGCCACAGCGGAACTCCGGTCCGCTAATGATTGGCAGTTGATTTTTACATACCAGCTTGCCAGGCCTGATGCACAACCTTCAATGAAGGTACACCCATTGACGCATGTCTCCACTCAGAAGACGCTCTAGCTGAGAATCGAACCGGACAGCGTCTTACTGTGAGGCGACAACGCTACCGCAGCACCTAATATTGTTAAAAGCAATCTTTCATCTTTTACTTAACATATGAATTTCAAAAGGAGTTAAATGCTGATGTACCTTTTCCACAGTGCTGATAACCCTCTGGCTAGATGAATGCCTGCTTTTGCTGGGCAGCAGTCTTTACCTCACAAGTTTTTGATACCTGATTTTGGTAATTCTGGTTTTATATTAATATAGATATTTGTCTGTAGGGTTGGCATAATTAAAATATTTACTTTGCAGATGCAAGGTACAGGGGTTGATTCTGACGTCTTCTAGGCTTGTAATAGTCTGCAGACTGACCTAGCATTTGCCTATGAACCTATACTGTATCCTTGTCATGATATTGTTTGACTTCTGCAAATTGCTGTACACATTTTTTAAAGAAGGTGGATTTAGTATAATGGTTAAGGACTTCACCTCATAGACATGAAGTACAAGGTTTTATCCTGATCTCAGGTTATTGGCTAAACTTAAAATGGCTCTTCAGGGCAACTAGCCTAGCAGTCCCTAACAAGAAATTTCCAATGCTGTGAAAAAATAACACTTTTCTTTTCAGAGAATTTCCATTCTATGGAACAAGCTCCCCATCTGTGTGAAACAGAATTCCTCCTTAATCCAATTTAAGTGCAACTTGAGCAAATGGATGGGTAATCAGAAATTCACCCCAGTCTGGCATGTATGTCCCTACCTCTGTCCATCAGTCACTAAATCACCTCCATATAAATCAGATTTGTGGGTCACATTTTGGTTGTACACTTGGCTTATAAGGGCCCTAGTGGCCATCAGCCTAGTATACACTTATAAACCAATG